>NC_136537.1:4280507-4578007 GCF_910591455.1 Pholis gunnellus
TTAGACAGAGAAAGAGAGAAAGTGGAAAAAGAGAGACATAGAGGACAGAAGGACTCTGCAGAGTCCTGATGAGAGAGACGAAGTGCAAGAGTGGGAATGGAAGTAGAGAAGTATGAGAAAAAAAGAGATATGTAGTGAAAATTGAATGTCAAAGATGATGATGAATAATATTTTTAGAGGAGAGGGCATACTTTTTTTGACACTGTAGCAAAAATCTGCTTCTCCAATCATTTATTGTAGAATAAAAGTCTTCAGTTCAAAGTTCAAAGAGTCAGTTCTTTTTTTCCCCTTGAAATGAGTAACAAGAGAGTTCAGAGAACTCAGCACATTTATGCTCTAAAGAAGAGCAGTGTTTAGTTTTCAGGTGAAGCACCCTCTATTGAGGATTACTCTCAAGATATTGTAAAAAGTCCTGTTTAAAATCACTTCCCACATAGTTGACTATGCACTAACACTGCAGCGTGCACCACATGTGAGGAGGAACAACCAATCGCAGAGGAAAAGTTCACCATTTTACTGCAGAGCTCCCCAGACTTTTGCTATCTGTCCCACTTACTATGTTACTTGCTTTACCCTTTCCATCCAGGTGAAATGTCAGCCAAGTCCACACAGAGCAAGCAGCAAAGCTGCTGTCAGGGATTAACAGCGTTTGAAATCCATTCATCTTTCCTTTTTCGTTTGTTTTGTCAGTAATGCTTACTGCTTAGTTACCGTCACTTCGTCCTAGTCTTCGTCAGTGCTCAAGTTTTGGTTGCGTAGTAAAGACAGATGATAAGAGTGCAACGTCCTAGGCACCCTGGATAAAAAGCATGCAGCATGTGACTGTGGCTCAGAAGGTAGAGCGGGTCGCCCCTCAATCAGAAGATTGGCGGTTCGATCCCTGGCTCCTCCAGTCGATGGGTCCTTGGCCCCAAATTGCTCTGAAGGCTGTGCCATCGGTGTGTGAAAGATCACAATCACCTGGCATCAGGTGGTAGCCATCAGTGCAGGCATGGCTGAGAATTACAAATGTATTCACTATGTAGTGCCCAGAACAATGTTGAATTGTAATGTAAAAGTGCTTTTTGCTAACAATCCCATAATAAACTGCATCCTATTTTTTTTATGCAAAAACTACCATTGTGCAACACTCAGCAATGACACAAAATGACAATGATTCATAATTGCCACAAAAACTGAATGTCAGAGTGTCTGTTGTATAGAGTAAAGTCAATGAGGGAGCGGTTTTGGACACAGCTCAAGACCTCAGCGCACAAACGTGACAGATGTTGCATCAGCGTGGGCCACTCCAATCCGCTCTCTTCCTGTCTCCTGTTCCACGGTGCCGTGCCACAGGGCACACAGACAGAGAGGTGAGAGAAAACTCATGTCCTTTAGGAGGAGCAGGGACACAAGAAGAGAAAACCGCACATTCAGCACTCGCTTGGGAGGAAATGAAGCATTTGGTCATGATGTGGCTCTGGTCTCAGAAGGTCCACTGCCCAGTGTAGAGAAGTATTAGGAAGAGGGGTCAAATCATTCAAAATAAAGGCCTTACTTAATGGAAACAAGTTCCTAAATGATGAGATTTAAATGCAACATTATTCAATTAAAATACAGGGCATTCTGGCAAAAAGTAGCGTCTTAACTGACTGATTACTGTTTAGTGCAGATCAACGCAGAAAAAACAGAATGTCGCAGCTATCTGTATTGTTTAGCAAGCTGGTCTTTGCTAATGTTGCTATAGTTGAAGTTACACATAATAGTTCAATTAGAGCAAGCTGACGCACACACACACACACACACACACACACACACACACACACACTCAAACACAGCTGCCTCACAAACAGCCTGTTATCCTGAGTTTAAGAGGGGCAACAAAAGGGCAACAGTGTATTGTAATTGGTGTGTGTGTGTGTGTGCAGAAAACACACAGAGCTGAATGCAAAGTGGAAAAAAAAGTCAAGTGGCTGAAAAAGCCACTTGTGTTAATTAGTCATGCCGGGGAGAGACGTTAGCTAGGAGTTCTGTAAACGCAGATACTAGATTTCATGTTCATGCTGAATGTCATGACGGGCACACACACCAGCACTAAAGAACTGTTACACACCTCAGGATGAAGAGTGGTCCTCCACTAATCAGAAGATCAGTGGTTTGATCCCTGGGCGCTCCAGTCCACATGTCAAAAGTGTTCTTGGGCAAGATACTGATCCTCCAGATTGCTGTGAGTGTGCGTGTGAATTGTTTATGGCTCCTGATGAGCAGGTGGCCCCTTCAGTAACCTCAGTGTATGAATGTGCGTTTATGAACGGGGGGGGGAATGCTGGCTTGTAAAAACACGCTCTATGAACACAGTCCATTTACCATTTCCATCTAGTCCAGGCTCTCCACGACGGTTTTAGCAGTTCTCTACCATTGCATAGCCATTGCTTCAGATGTATTCTTTACATAAAGTTGAGCATAGAATAGCTAATTTAATAAAACTGAATCACTTTATTTAAAATGAGGATTTTGTTTGCACCGGGGGGGCGGGGGTTGCACTAACTAATGCTGATCCCCAACGTTTACTGATCCTTCAATGATCACATGATCAGGGATCATATTAACACTTCATGCCACGCCTTCTCAATGATCAGAAGTTATGTGTTACTATGTTGGGGGGCTAATATCTGCAATTGTCACAGGGGAAAGATCCTTGTCTCAAACTGCATGTGGCAAGTTATGCAAAAAACTCTTTTGAAATAATTGGACAATGTCTAAAAAAAGGCCGCCATGTTATGTTCTATCTAGACGACGCCCGGCCTTCATGCCGGATCACAGCGAAAGTGAGCGGCTACCGTCCATTTTCTGATGCTCATTAGTCTCTCGGGGTGAGCAGACGGTCAGGCTGGGACTTCTGTTCCTTTTAATCACAATGAAATGTGTGCGTGGCGGATTGGTCTGCAAACACACAAAACATCTCAAATGTTAAAGACTAATGAGTCTTTGCTTTTGCTTCCGGTGACATTGTCAAAACTCCGGCTGAGTTGAAAATAACTTTCTCTGGAAACTGACTCACAAAAAAAAACTGAACAAAACGCATCATAATGGTACTTATTTGTTGCAAAGCTGCCATGTTGTTACATCACTTACCTGCACCATTCGGCATCCCAGGCGAAACAAAAGTGTCTCCTTGTATCTCTCCAGCTACTGTAGTACAATAAGAGCTCATAAATGTTGAATATCTCCCTTCCCCTTCTCTGTTTCCCCTTGTCATCTGTTACTGTCTGTGTTCTCCACCGTGGTGAATTAGTAATTTGCCCTCGGCACTTTGAGCAACACCAACAGTGATGGCAAAGAAATTTACATCGCTCCTCCAGCATTTCAAATAGAAGATAAAGTCATTGTGGATCTCCGTTACAGGATGCTATTTGGGTTTTTTGCACATTTTCCTGTATTTTTGGTGTAACGATTCATCTTAATGTACATTTTTTATTCGAACATATTTATTTGAGTTTTATAGCATCATGCTCATTGTGCAGCAAAGGCGATCACAGTCAAGCGTAAAAACCAAGTGCGTCAACGCTTTACTGTGAAAAATGTGTCTGCATAGAGAACAGAAGCTAAAAATATGCTCAGCTTCAGATTCATTTTAATGCTAAATAAGAAGTAATGTGCAGGTGGAGAAGGGGACTGGCGTGTGTGTGTGTGTGTGTGTGTGTGTGTCAGTAAAAAAGACAGCTCTGCATGTGTGTTTTCTTCTTTTCGTCTCACAAAGCCAGTTGGCACACACACACACACAAATACAGTTTCTCCGTTATATACTACACGATGCAAATATGTCCTTTACAACACTGAAGCCCGATACATACACACACACACACACACACACACACTCTGGTATCTTGGCTCTACTCTGCATGCTTGGAGTTACCGAGCGATTAGATCGGACTGAGATCTAATCATTCTTTGATCTCAGGTTTTAGCTGCGTCAGAAAACACACTCACACACTCAGAGACACTCACGTTCTTATCCATACATACAAGGACATTCACTGGCACTTAATCACCCTGACACACGCATGCACACACACACACACACAGACAGACAAACCGTCTGTATCAGCATATCATGTGGATGTCTTTAAAGACAAGTAAATACAGAGGACACAGTGTTGGAAATGCATCTACTTACTGAACATTGAGTAACACACAACATCGTACATACATGAACAGATAACCGTTCTCACGCTTTACGTTTGATTTGTTTTGTCTTCCCCTCCCTCTTTCGCCGTATCAGCCCAGCAGGGATCTAGATAAGAGTCTGCGTTATCTTCCTGCTCGCCATCTCAGCTAATCTATTGGTTTTGTCTGGAGCGTGAAAGCCGTTAAGATCTGGCCTTGACTAAGAGGACCGGGAGAGATGGAGCGAATGGATGGAGGGATGATGAAGCAGGAAGGACGTGTTTGTTTTTTTGGTTGCTAACACACTAAAAGTTCGACATGACGGACAATAATTGGAACCGGCACTCAGAGAACAAAACCCAAAGAAAGAGAACAGGAGTAGAATGTGCAATAAACTGTTATTAAGTGGCCATTTGTCTCGTACAAAATAAAACTGTTGTTAGTCGTCATGGTCACAACACACAGCCATAAAGTGTGGTCGCAGCTTGCCTGTAAAGAGAGCGGATGCAGCTCGGAGACAGATGGCTGGCTAGTTAGCTAGGTCGCTTGTGTTTCTCCTGAGCGATGGAGAGAGAGAGAGAGAGAGAGAGAGAGAGAGAGAGAGAGAGAGAGAGAGAGAGAGAGAGAGAGAGAGAGAGCGAGAGAGAGAGAGAGAGAGGAGGGGGGACCATTAGACCCAGCGCTGCCGCTGGCCACCAGCCCGCTGTCTGGCTTATTTTCTGTAACCATGTGTAGCATTAAAGCATGGTGGAATTAGCAAGCTAGTGAGCTAACTGGTGTACTGCTGGCTGGTTGCTACCATGCTAACCACCATGATTCAATGCTACACTGGTTACAGAAAATAAGCAATAAGTTGGTGAAGTTTATACAAGTGTACAAGGGCTGCAATGGCAAAGGTACACATAAAAACCGACCATCTGGCTGCATTCATTTAAATGGGAATATCCATATCTAGTCCTATTCTATTTCTATGGCAGAAACTCAAGCTCAAGTCTCCAAAACACATTAACTGCTTCGCACCCAATTTGCAATTCAACACAGCACTGTTTGCAACACCCTTCAAACACATTCTCAACATAAGGCACAGGGTTCTGAATCAAAGTCACATGTTTGCCATTGCAGCATGTAACTGGTTCAGTCACAATCAGGTTTTATGAATGATTTATTTCTTTTCAAAATAAATCATTGTATCTACCATCCCCTGGACCCTGTGTATATAAACACATAAAGCAGTAAAGACCTTGTCAGTCTATACCAGATACTCCAGCTACTATATGTGAGTACCTTTATTGGTTTGAACCCACATTCATTATAATATTCCTCTTGTGTTATTGCATATGGAACAATATTAAGTATTCAAAATCAAAGATTTGTTTTGTCCCATGCTTATGCAATAAGCACAGTGAAAAGCAGCTTGACATACTGTTTAGGTTGTGCTAAAACAGCTTTGTTTGGATTAGAAGAAAAAGACAAAAGACATACCTCAATAAACACCAACATTGCATCAGAAATAGCTAACTCATTGACTATATATGAGTTAGATTAGAATGCAGTGTCACTACCTCCTCATATAGAACTTAACATGTCCAGCTTTTACTGATTGGACATCATTTCTACCATGAGACTGATGCCTTGCATTGAATTGTGTGATCAGATAAGGACACGAGGAGCTGGAGCAACTAATGCTGAAATATTTCGAAACAAATTGCAGCAGTAATATGATTCCCCACAACGGAATGATCAGCACACCGGGGTGTGAATGAGGTTTGAGAGGAAAAGAAGAAAGAATAATCAACCAATTCCATTGAAAATGTCTCTATTACTTTCTATTCTACCAACTGCAGGCTGATGTCATCCAGCATTTCTAGCAATACCTGTGAAAAAGAATGCGTCGTAATTCATAGATATCCCACTAAATTGTTTTGCTTGTTATCCACGTAATCATGAACGAGGAAGTATGAAGACCAGTAAAGCACACGGGTGGGGAGTGGAAGTGGAGGTGGTCTATGTTGATGTGTTTGTCATGTAACTTGCTTACTTAAGTAACTTGGTGTCTGTGGGTATCTTAACCCAAATAATGATAGCTTCCTAAACCTAATCAAGTAGGTTGGTTGCCCAAACCCAACTGAGTTTCCTGTGAAGACGGATGTTTATTTTGAATAAATCGTAGGCACGTAATGAGAGGAAATTGACTGACCATTGATGTTGGTGTGTTTGGACCATTAAAAACTTAAATGAGAAAAAAAAGAAAGATGTCCGACCGGCTCTCGTGGACTTTGCTTTACTTTGCAGTCTTTGTATGTTTGGTGTATCAGGTTGTTTTAGGGTGAGAAGCCAGTAGGAGGAAAACAAGTGTCCTTGAGCAAGGCACCAAACCCGATGATGTGTACAATATCTGACCTCTGATGCAAGGATTTCCTTACAGGGATTGGATACTGTGCTTTGTCATTGTGTTTTACGCTCACGCTTATTTACCATGTTAGTGCTGATCTGTATAACATTCACCGTCTTCTCACCTACCACCACCATTCTCTCCTCTGTCTCATCACAATTTGTCCACTTTTCTGCTACATCAAAGCACAGCGGGGAGACCGACAAAAGGAAGTGGTAGTTTCTATCCATATGGTGTCCAGTAACACACACACACACACACACACAAGCAGCGAGGGAGAGAAGAGATCTATCAGCCTATCTTTGGCCGACTGTAGCGGTCGCCCACATAAATGTCCGCTTGGCTCTGCTCTGATCACATAATTGCTCTGTGCACACCTCTCTCCCCCACACACACACACACACACACACACAGAAGGATAGCACACATTCAGTGAGCATACACTGAAGCACACTTAGTTTTCATACACACACACTTAAAAACCTGGACATGTACAGCGCCCACACACACACACACACACACACACACACACACACACACACTGGCAGTCACTGCTCAATATGACATGAAGCGGAGCATTCACACACGCAGATATGCCTGCCAGCGTACACATCTACACAGCAAAATAGCAAACAAAAACTCCCACCGGCTCACCCACACAGTCATCACGCCGAGAGTGAAGGAGATATATGACGGAAGAGACAGTAAAAGATGAGACCGAGCGAGGAGCGCAGAGAACACTCTGAAACCCGAGCTTCACAAAAGACGGATTTACCCCGACACAATGCAACAAATTGTGTCGTGTTCATCGCCTTTTGTCTATTCGTCTGATTAAAGATGAATCACCGTTTTATTCCGTTGGAAGGTTTGCAACATAATACGTACGGTGAGGATGCGTGTGGGTGTTGGGATGGCCTGGAAGACATTTTTGGAAGGTTCCTCTCAACCACATTGCTAAATCTCTGCCAGCTGCAGCAGCTTTTGTTCTGCAGATGAGCCTGACCTTTGAACTCCTTTTGAAGACAGAATTTCCCTACAAGCTGCTATCTCACTACTTCTATCTTACATAAGATGTCTTACTACTGCCAGTACAAAAAAAAAAAGATCTGATACGTTACTTTTTGCCTTTTTCATCTTATGCAATAAAGGCCCATTTAAATGATCCATCTTTAAAATGAAATATTCACATCTAAATGAATAACACACAAAGAAAAATACATCGTCAGCTATTATTTATCAAAGTTACAGCATGACTTTTTAGGAATGTGCTTATTCACTTTCCTGCCAGTTAGATGAGAAGATTGATACCACTTTCATGCTGAACAGACATATGCTCAGTCTAACTAAATCCACCTCACAAGCAGCTCTAAATTAAACTCGCTAACTAACACATTCATTACTAAATCTGTACAAAACCCAAAGTTCAAAAACTAAAACTTCTCTGTTTTAAGCGGTTATGTGCTGGACTATTTCTTTGTTGGGAATGTAAACTTCACCGGTTGCTCAACTTTTCCACTATATCTTTAGAACAGAGACACATTAACCTTTTAAACTGCTTCCAGTCTTTATGCTAAGCTAAGCTAGCCAGCTGCTGCCAGTAGCTTCATGTTTATAGCACAGACTGACAATCTCCTCATCTAACTCTCGCCACAAGCTAAATATTTTTTTAAATGGCAAATATTTCCATTTAAATATTAAGGTTAAGAATAAAAGACTAGTGTGATTCAAATGTTTCTCAATCCTGATTGGTGGAGTACCCCCTTTTTTTCAACTGAGCCCCGCCCACCTTAAACCAGCCACAGGAGCACAGAGAGAAACATAAATACACCATTTCTCATGTGAAATGAATAAACTGTACTAACCGGTGTTCCGAGACGACCCCATCTTTCATAGCAACAAGCTGATTTAGAAAATAAAGTGTTGAGGCCCGTTAACGCTCAGCCCTTAACTTTTATATTTTTAACAAAATGCTGAAGCCCTGTGATGTCATTCTCCGACGCTGCGTGTGCAATTACGTAAAGGATCCCTGAGGGATTGTTATTCCCTCGATTAAACCTCCAGGACACACACTGTCACTTACAAGAAAGCCAAATAGTGAGACAGGATTACGTTACAGGGGGAATCAATTCTAACTGGATTGTTATAATTAGATGACCTGAGTTTTCTAAAAAGTCGGTAAGTCATTTTCTGTGTTTTTGTCACTTTCAGTACATGGCAGGGCCGCGTGGCAATACGATTACAAATGCTATTGGTAATATCTATAAATACAGAACCTCTACTTCAGCTGTAAACAAAGCTAGAAGTAGTGTACAGTAGCATACAAAGCGTTATTGAGACCGCATGGCAAACATCGACAGCCCAGTCAAACTCTCTATGTCAAGCCGATCGGCGCGACACAACAAATTGATCCCGGATAAAAGACCATCAGCAGATGTCTCATCATATTTCTGCCGATACACAAATGAGCACAACAGCAGCAGACGGGCTGATCGTTACGCACCCTCGGCAGAAACAGGGGAGGCGGGGGGAAACAGCTGTGTGAGCTCTGAGGTAGAGGTTGGACGAGTTAGAGGGTGATGGTGAAGAAGAAAGAGACGGATGGAGCAAAGTAGAGGTACACAGCCATTGCATCAAGGTAAGAGATACCCATGCATCAGATAGGACAAGAGAGCTGCTGGGAAAGAAGAGAGGGAGCAAATTCGATGGCAATAATAGTGAGGAGGATGAGAAAAGACAAGCGGTAAAGCATTATCGTTGTTTTTCAGGAGGAGTCTGAAGAGTGTTTAGCAATGAAAGTGCATGTCGGTGAAACAAAACAAAAAACAAAGAGAATATCAGTAAAAAAAGGACTAAGCCTGGGAACTTTCAAGAGGGGGAAAAGCTCGTTTTCTCTACAAAATGACACAGCTTAAAGTATAGACAACAAAACACAGAGGCGGTTCATCCTACCTGAGTTCCTCTTGGAGATGTACTTGACGCCGTCACAGGCTCCCGAGGCGATGAGGAGGAGGAGGAAGAGGAGGGATAAAGCCTCCATCTCTCTAGTCTCCACTGGCACCTTTAGACATGAGGACACAGTGGGGACGTGTTAGAGATAACATTGTAGTTACTATGCTGATTGTCATACAGTATATATATATATATATATATACACATTGACACCAAGCATTACAGTGTGTTGTGTTCACAAGATCGTGATGAGAATCGGAAAGGCTACAACTCCTGTTTCTTGGGGAAGGGATGCAAACAGCAGTGTCCACTGTCAAGGCAACCACTTTTTTACCAAAGGTGCCAATTCTCCAGCACTGGAGCACCCGTGGGTAATGGTGAGCACCCACAGGAAAATCCTACCGTGAGGTGACCATGTCAGGAATGTGGGCCCTTCAAGAGTTTAAACTGCTCAAATTCTAACAAACAAATCATGAGTGAGGACATACTGACTTACTGGGTGCCTACACCACGCCAATGTATTCACCATTTTATTTTGTGTAAGCAGTCATCGCTGATATTGATTAAACTCTTTCATTTTTGTTCAAACTTGGATTTCCTAAACAGAAATGAATCAATAATAAATCAATGCGTGTTGGTGCGGCCCAGCCTCGGTGTTTCTGCTCTATTTCATCAGAATGCATGTTAGCCAGGAATTATTTAAATACCACGAGGAAGAAGAGTCAAAGAGTGCTTTTATTTTGGAGCTACCTGCTTGGGCCAAGGCTTCTTACGGCGCAATAAATAAAGGGAGGATGTGCTCTTTGGTTGCGATCGGCCTGACAGAACTTTTTGGATGCGCCCGAATAGATGGTGGCAAATATGCAATAAAATATTTTCAAGTAGAAAGCATTTGTTTTTGGTCTTTTCAGTAATCGCAGAATTGTAATTCGCACCCAAACAGTAGGCCGCCATGACACCCTCACTGCGTTCACCCCAGGGTATAGATGCAATCATCCTCATGTTCTATGATCGTGGGCCAGCTGGTGAGCCCTTCAGCAGGTGCATCCCAGATTAAACTGCACGTGTTGCTCCCCTAATGATATGTTGAAACCGATACATCTCCTCTTTTAGCCCTCCTTGGCTTGCACAGGATCATATTTACAATGAACACTGTAAAGAGCCTACTGTTTTTTCCAATTGGAGCAATGCTGAAAAACAAATATGATACACTGAATTCAATGTTTTGTTTCAGATTTGACACGTTTTTCAAATGGATGTTAAAATGACCGTGTGTATCTCTGAGTGTTTATAAGCTACACAACAAAAAACAATAGGGCAGTCCCAAATCGTGTTGAGTGTGGGCCGATATGCTGTAAAAAAGTGAAAAACAAAACACTTTATTACAACTACGGCAGCGAGAACAGCACAAAATAAAAGGCATTAATATTGATCCGAAGCACAGGTTTGGTGAGGTTATGAAAACATCAATTTCTTTTTAAAATACAGAAACTAAATTAGATTTGACCACAGGCTGCGAATACAAAGGCTGCAGAAGCTTTGGGGCAGACACACACACACACACACAAACTGTCCCCGAGCCAGCCATGTGAAATCACATTGATAAAACACAATCAGATTTTCTCATGCTTTCTGTGTACAAACACACACACACACACACACACACACACACACACACACACACACACACACACACACACAGTTAACCAGGGAGCTATCGAAGATGAAGATTAGCCATGCCAACAGTCACAAACATGTTTCAAACATGTGACACTAAAGGGAACTTAAACAGTTTGACTGCTGACAGCGTGGTAGCTGATGATAGAACCTAGTAGGCTGCAGATAGGGTGCCGCAGTGATTCACCTTTAAATCTGGGCCTGGAATTGGAGTCTAAACCTGGGACGATAATGTGAATAAGAATACTGTACGATGTTGCCACTACTAGCTGTAAATTACTCATCCTGCTGGCTTGTCAGCACTTGTAATTTAAAATACAGCTCTGAATTTAGGATTCAAGAGCGCACAGACTTTTTACCCGTACAAGTATGTAGTGTGTCTCGCCGTCATCTTGGTAGCATCACAGGTTCAGTTCAAATCATCATTATAATAATGATAGTTATAATACTACAGTCCAATAATCACTTCTGATTGGTTGAAAGCCACAGCACACCAACACTCACATCAGACTTCTCTCTTATGTCATATCCTTCAAAGTAGGCAAAGCACAGGTTAGTCCTAGTAAACCATGTGTGCACACAACCAGCTCGAAGCAGCTAAATGGAATGAATGGTACAGATCAGTGGATTAAGCTAACCACGTAGAAAGGTTTTCCTCACATTGCATTCAGGACTTCTGAAAACCATTTCTGTGCCGTGTAAAACAAGTCTTAAGAGACAACAAAGATTACATTACAGAGAAAAACAATTTAAAAAGCGTTTCTTGTAAGGACTGACGGTACAAAGCATAACATTTCAGACTTTTTGGGGCTACGCACACACACCGCAAAACATCCACATGGGGACCAACCAAACTTAGCAGGACCTGTAATCCGCGCTGCCTTTGTTTTTGTTTTGCCTCCTCCTGGACTCAGAGGCTGCAGACAGTCTCCAGTCATCAGAGGAGGGAAACAGGTTGTGCCGAGTCATGTTATACTGTAGCAGAGGAAGCTAAATTGAGTTGTTGGCTTCAGGTAAAGACACTCTGACAAGCACGCCGAGCGAAAATCAAAAGTGTGAGTCAGTCATACGTGGGAAGTATTTACCATGTCCTTTTGGAAAAGTCAAAACATAAACTGAAAGAGGAATGCCCATGGAGTTTAGCAAGACCTTATATTTTTTTGAGACGTAAACACCTAGAAATAGGAATAGGATACTTTCGTCAAAACTTGTGAGGAAATGTATATTTTCCCTCGCCTCCTCCACAAGACGGCCCGGGTCAGCTACTGAACAGACGCCATAGAGCTGGTAGGGATTCAGTGTCTTGCTAAAGTGAAGACATGTTTTGTGTGACCTCAGAGCGTGACATGAAATGCAAAGATTATATATAAATCATTAGCTGTCCATTTCATCGCTTTCCATTGTCTACATTTAATACACAACTCTGATGCTGCTCCGTCAAACTAAGCTTCGCCCAAGAAGGGTCTGTCAGATTAGGAATCACAGTCTCCAATGCTAGTGCTGTTTGCTAAAATGACAGTGTAAAAAGCCAAAAAGGAAAAAAAGGCCTCGGGCAACACATAAGTTATCTGCCTCATCTGCTATCGGGTGAAGTCGGTGCTCAAAGAATTTGAAGTTAAATGCCATCATGAAAAAAAATAATCGCTTTTGAAATGATTTTGTTCTATGTTCCCTGTGCTGCCCTTAGTCATATGATGACATCACATGTGTGGCCCCTGAGTCAAAAGGGTCGATCGTATGTTGCGTCTGACAACGCTTGGAAAGATGCCGGCCGACCACAACCTGCTGCGATGGCGATGAAGTTGTTTTACCAGTAAGCCTCACTGACAAACTCGACAAAGTCAATACAAAGAAAAATAGATTTCCAGCTCCGTAAATACCTCACAGTACCTTCAGTCAATTTACCAAGTATGTATTTTCATACCAAATATGAAAATATGATCTGATCATAAAGCCCTGGGTAGCCCTTCACTAAAATCATTACCTTCTCCATATACTTACCGTAGACTGATATTTAGGCACACCCTGAAAAACTGGCGCTTGGGAATGCTTGCGCACCGCGATGGTCTTGCTCTGTTTTTCTTGTTTTTGAGACACATATCCATTGACAATAGTAGATTTGGGGGTGAAGAAAAAACGACATGTGAATGGTCCCTAAGAAGGGATCTGACCAACAAGCGGAACTGGCTAACAAAACTAATATCAAAGCTTAATTTGATGGTTTAATGGTTTTATAGAAAACACCATATCTTCAATTCAGGAGTGCTCAGACAGCAGCAGCTTTGTTATGTTTCCCCAAACCTTTCATTCCATCTTTCTTAAAGAATGAAAGACTAAATCCAAAAAAGTAGGGCCCAAGACATGCTAAAAAAAACACACTACAAAAGAGCTGGATACTTTTACTGCACACACACACAAACACACACACACCCACAAGCAGGCACGTAGGGTGGCATTAAAGAGAAAGAAGAGATTGTATGAGGGGTTTTTATCCACTTTCTGAGCCTTTTAGTCTGAAACACAGCTGGGCTTAATGCAACTGCTAAAGGCTGTGTATATTGTGTGTGTGTGTGTGTGTGTGTGTGTGTATATTCTTGTACCATGTAGCCTACAGTGATGGTTTGGCCCAAAAGCAAAGGGGTTGATGTGGAAGGGTTTGTGATATGTGTCCAAACCACAAGCATGTATATTAGCATTATGTGGTCAAGATATGATATAAAGATAGTTATGATATTAAGTCACTAACTAGTCCAAATAGTGAAATAAAAAGGCAAAAGTAGTGACATAGCTTTGCTATGCATCCAGGTTTATTTTCCCAAAGCAAGTTGTTCAAAGTGTGTGGCCAAAATAGCAGCTTAGCAACTGTAACTAGGGACAGCAGGTGCCGAAATGTTGTACTTTGTGCTTTTACCTTTTCAAAAAAACTAAAACACAAAAGCTAAGTTATGAGAAATGAATTTAAAAGTGTGTTTGACTGCTCTTACATGATCTGTAAACATTAGCATGCCTGGCTAACTAGCCCACTACGTAGCCTGTAGTGCAGCAATCATTTCGCTTAACTTCCGCAGCTTCAGAGCACATCACGAGTGTGAATAAGCGATCTACAGCTGCTAAAATACTGTGACCTGACGGTTTCTCAGTGGTTGTCAGGGTTTTAAGCTAAATGTGAAACCCAACAGATATCTGTAAAAAAAATGCTACCAATCACTACCAAAATGTCCTGTTTTCTGCCAAATTTTTATAATAATACACTCATTTTCAGAGCTTACGTATACGTTTATCATGTTTTATCATCTCAATCATTATCACCTAACCCACCAGATAAACAGAAACAACACACCACAATTCAAAACTGATGTGTCTATACGTGTGTCAATCAATCAATGTGTTGTTATCCAGGCTATTGCTATGATGCTTGCAGCTCTGACTGACAGAATCTGTCAGTATGCTAACGGTCAGCACGCTAACGGTCAGTACACTAACGGTCAGTATGCTAACGGTCAGCACGCTAACGGTCAGTACACTAACGGTCAGTATGCTAACGGTCAGCACGCTAACGGTCAGTATGCTAACGGTCAGCACGCTAACGGTCAGTACACTAACGGTCAGTATGCTAACGGTCAGCACGCTAACGGTCAACACGCTAACGGTCAGTATGCTAACAGTCAGCATGCTAACGGTCAGCTGTCACACCGAAGAGAAAGTTGGTCTGAGCTCTCGGAGTCTCACCGAAAAAAACGCTTTGTTTTGCACACACTACAAGAGTACTTTTCTGGTTGCGAGCGGTGGAAATGGTGATATAAAAGAACAAATTCAGAACATCAAAGATAAGCGGTGGCTACAAGCAGGAAGTTACACCGTTGCCATCTATTTCAGCTGTGACAGCCCTCTGAAACGAGTAACTCAGGAGGGGACCTTTGCCGAGCATTTGGTGAAACACAACTAGAGCTTTCCATTCTAAATAGCTACTACTAGTCAAAAACTCCACATAATATATATTTAATAAGAGAATATTAATATCAGGCATATAATCCATTAGACCATACACACAATCACAGATTACATCTCGTCATTGATTAGATTGTTGTCTTCATGTGTATTTTCTTTCTTTTATCAATAAGCCACAGTTTTCTGTGCATTATGAAGATAAATTGCCTACTTTACTGATACAAAAAGCATCAAGAAGGGAATTTTATCCAAGCATGTAATTGCTTGGATAAACCATTGCTAACCATAGCAGTATTGATTATGAGCACAGCTGTTACATCTCCCACCTTTAGGACCTACGATATGCGCTTATCCTAATGAAAACGGCTGTGGTGCATGAGCGCATACGTGTGTGCACCATGAACATGCGCTACACTTGAGGGTCTTTGGTTTTTTTTGGAATATACAGTCACCTTATGCTGAACAGTTCACTCAAGGTGACCCTGGTACATTCTGCTTGATTCACCTTTACCTTGAGGATACTACAGTTCCTTTATTGCTCCCACACACACATGTTTTCCTACGCACTTTATTAAACTCTCACACAGGCTCGCTCATATATAGTGGCCGCAGTCTTCCTCTGACACTCTCACTCTCACATATAGTCCCCCTCATCAACAAACACTGGGCTGTCTTTATCTAGCCCTCTCCGTCGGCCCCCTCTGCACTGCCTCACGCCCATCACACACACTCACAAACACACACACACACACAACAAGGTCAGTCTTCCTCTCACTTCATTTCCAACACATGAACACTGACACACTTGCTAAGATGGCAGCGGCAGCTCGTTTGATGTTTGATCCGCCGTGAAAGTAAGCATGAAAACGGAATCTCACGGCATTGCATGTGTGTGTAAGTACTGCGTGTGTGTGTATGTAAGTACTGCGTGTGTGTGTGTGTGTGTGGATGTTGAGGGTTAAGGGTATTAAAGGGGTGTTTAAATGAAACCCTCATGACCTACAGAATAAGTATACTATACGCAAAGAAAGAAAGAGAGAAGAGAAAAAAGAGTGGATGTCGGCTTTGGGTGAAAGGGTATCTGAGTGGGTTTGATGGACACATGCAAACACACACACACACACACACACACACACACACACACACACATATATATATACTGAGGGACTGAGAGAAAGAGAGAGAGAGAAGGACAGAACAAACACTATTAGAGCATTACAATCCCCCATATCTTTCATCCTCTCTGTTGCTTTGCTTTTCTGTCTGTCAGAGCACGAGGAGATCTAAGCAGGGTCCCAGTGTGTATAATGCACACACATTACACACACTCTGAAAGGTTGAGGTGTGCAGAAACAAAATGTACTTGCATAGGAGTGAGAGAGTGTTTGAAGTCCCCAATCAAATTGTAGTCCATAGGGGCCTATATGTTATGTGTCAGGTTTAAGGGTCTAAAATGTATATTTTCCGTGTGTAGAAGTTTTGAAGAATCGTGACAATAAACATGTCATGTTGCTTGGTTAGGCTTTTCTGTCAAAGTCAAAGAATTTTCTTGTGGTATTTCAGGAAAGAAAAAGGTAAAACGGAGCTGTTATCACCACAAATTCTGTCCATTAAAAGTTAAAATGATAATTGTAAACAATATGCAGATTTTAGTAACTGGTTTAATTCTGAGTCACAACACTTACAGAAATGCTTGAACACACACACACACACACACATACCAAGACAGCCCCATCCCCCACAGACACACACACACACACACTGATAGCAAAGCTATTCTTGTCCCAAACAGACCAGTGTTAAGCCATTAGGCCGCTTCAGCCACACATCCAATATTAAAGACGGCCTCCAGCCATATTCTGTCACACTATCTGTCTCTCCTCAACTGCATGAGTCATGCTGTTTTGGTTACAGAGGCAGTCTGTTTTACATGGAAACATAAGCCGCCTCGTCATCATTATGAAATATTTGATGCGTGTCCTTTTAATCTCTGCAACAGAGAGGTGTCGCCGGTTTGAATCGGGTGTCCTGTACTCTTGTTGTCCAGTATGGAACATACTTTTCATGCTGCATCTAAATGCTTCCATAATTCTCTGATCACAAGGAATTATAAAAAGGCGTTTTAGGATACAGTATATTTCTACAGCAATCCCCCAAAACTCAATTGGACTTTCTATTTCTGACGTCCACCGGTTACGGAGGACCTCCTTCAAATGGACATCCTGGCTTCAAGTCTGTGTCAAGTATCCATCCCATTTAAGTAGCGTCCTTGATCAAATCAGAGGATTCTCTACCGCACCAGCTTCAGAGTTGCAATTTGGCTGTTGAGCCCAGACCCAGATTAAACTTTGAGGTGACGCACCAGCAGCACCAAAGAACACATTTTGACCATTTCAATTACGTTTTCTTTCCCCCTTAAAATGCAGAGTGTACAAGAGTGACTTTGTTCCCGTGTCTGTGTAATCTCTGTTGATGACACTTCAGTACCACAGTTTACACAACAGCCTTCAAAAAAACATTTTGGTCTTGAGTTTTTCATGTGATGATAGCAACTTTGTCTCTCCATTGAAAATAGTTGGCAACACTGTGCTAGCGTTAGCTGTCTCTCTTTCCAGTGTGGTAGGTTACGATATGGGTACAAATGTTATCGCAGTGTTTTTTTTATGTCGTTCGATGTCGATAATTATCACAATATATGTTTATTAGTAGTGATAATAATAATGCTTCATTTACAGCTTTTCTTGTGTCCATTGGTTACCACTTTCCAATCTATCATTAGCACATCTCCATACATTCATTCAGGTAATCACATATGCATTCTAAATGTTCAAACACTCACATTCAAATAGTGACATGGTATTAAGGAGTAAAGTCCGTTCTTACAGAAACCAGGAGGTTAATTATGGTTTATGATATACAGTTATTCATGGTCAGAACGGGTTGGGTCATTGAGGGTTGTTTACATATGAACAGTAAGTACGACACTCCTTGTCTTCATCTCACTGCTGGGTGCGCTAGAAACCTTGGCCATATTGAAGGGGCTAACTTCCGGTTAGCCCCTATGCTAACTTGAATGGGGATCGAATGCTGATTGTGATAGGAGTCATTTCACGGGGGGGTTGCGATGCTCAAAAAACAGCAGCGAGTGAGCAGGCTACAGTGGAAGCTACGGCGTACTGGCTGTTGGTCTAGTGTTTTTGTAGGTCGAGGAAAACAAATAGAAAAATAACTTTATCGTGAATAAATCTCATGAATTTATTATAGTTCTTGTGGAAGATTGCATCGTGAAAATAATCAAGATTGTTGACTTAAGTTGCGGTGACGAAAAAGCTAATCTTGGTACTCTCACCGTTACTTTGTGCTATCAAGGCAGTCAAATAAATACACCTGCATTTCCTTTTGTTTTTGCCAACAACCAGCATTTAAATGGCTGCATTTACACAGCGCTGTTGTCCACAAGAGCTTTATAATTCGCATCTCCTTCACCCAGTCAAACACACGCGCCTACACGACGATAGCAGCGAGCTTCCATGCAAGGACCATAGGAAACAATCTGGGCCTCAGTGTCTTCTGACGTCCCTGTGATCAGTGGACAACCTGCTCTACCGTCAGACTCACAGACAAACCTCTCCACAATGAACCATTTATCTACACTAATATATCTTTTTTAGGCTGATCAAAAATGTTTAAAGACACATTTTGGCCATGTTTACATGCACATCACATAACGCGTGTGATGATAACATTATGAAATAATTATATTGGTACATCACAACCCATGTTTATGATGCGAAAACCTTATTGAATTAAGTGTAATTGCATGGTGGTTTTGTAATTAAGGGCATCGTGTACATATAATCAACCTCAGTTTAGAGATAATCTCTATGAGCAGTAATGTACATCCCTGCTCACAAATTACAACCCGCTTCCCTCCCCCGATGTTGTGTGGAGGTATAAAAGAACTGCAGTCTGTATCGGGTTAGCCCTGGCACAGATTTCGATCACCATCTGTCACTCACAAATGCTCACAGCATACATTTTAGTGGAATAGAGCTGTGAATGGTATGACCGTTCCCATCTGCCCTCCCTAATTTGAGAGATGTGGCGCACACTCACCGAGCCCCGTGCAATTATGTAAGCCTCTCCTAATGCGAGTACCTTGATTAAATCTTGCACAACCAGCACCAGACTCTCACAAAATAAGTACGGGAACATCTGCGCTTGTGCTGACAGCAAACTGTTCTAACTGAGCAGGACAGGGGAAAATCATCAGGCTACAGGACTGTGGATGATGGCTTCCTGAGCGCTGGATGCAGATACAGCTTTGTTCCATCAAGACCAAACATTACTGGAACACCTGAGGATCACCATGTTGGTTTCGCATCAGTTGTATATCCTTCTTTCCACTTGCAGGAGCGGATGTACTTGTACAGCCATACGTGTACAACTTTGGTTGACACGAATGACACGAGAGCGCAAAATAAAATGATGGTCGATCAAGAGATTAAGATTGAATCGTGTTGATAAGATCATATTGTGTTGAGGATTTACAAAACTCTGCTGTTCAAAGCTACGGCAAGGAATTTCCATTCACCTTTTTATTGTTCTATGTTTTTAATGCCATTGACTGAGTCACTCCTCAATCACTGCTCTTAACCCTATTGATAACATGAGTGCTATCGATAGGCTAACAGCTAACAGAAACACTTGTATTGGGACTGGCAATAAATATTCTAAATTTAAATAGATATAAATAAAAGAATAATTAATAATATGAACAGTTTTGGAAAAGGAAGAAAAAACGCCTTGCGCAAACTGCATTTATTGACTAAAAGTGAATAATGTGTGAGTTGTACTTGCTATCTTTCAACGTTTTGTTATTTTTAAAAGACACATTTTCTATTCAGATATTTACTGGAGACCTCTACTATCTCCTGGCGATCTCCTTCCAGCCAGCGGCCACCTTATTTACATGTTGTTTTTTTCATGAAATGAGGAGGTATCGTGTTGATGACTTCTCTTCACTTCATGAATCAGCCGTTCCTCGTCCATTGCAGCGCTTTCACGTGAGTGACAGGGTCAAACAGAAACATCCAGTCAGACAAGAGTTCACAGTTGCGCAATGCTGCAGAGAACACGGCGTGATGGACATAATAAGATATTCAGATAGTTCCAACCTTTTTGTTTTTAGTAGAACGATTATTGAACATGATTTTTGGCCGCTTGGTAAACTCCGATCTTTGCCAATCCCTTGTGTCACTTGCAGTATTGAATAAAAGCACGGCCGTGACATCCTTCGGACAATGACGGGTCGAACCGCTGGAAGTTTCCAATTAGAAAGGTTAAAAGAGGACAGCAGCCAAAGGGAGGACCCACCTGGTCAGCAATAATGTTTGAGGACTTCCAGAGTGCACAGCGAAACACAGCTGCTGATCGGGTCTGATGTGAGCCAAGAAAACATTTCCCACTCCATTACCCCACCAGGTTTGGCGCTATGTATGCTGTTTATGCCAGTTTGCGATCCAGTCATTAGCAGAAGTATGGTTTGTCAGGTCAGGCAGCGTCTCTCTTATCCACTGTCCGGTATCTTTGTGATACCTGGCAGGGCCAGAGGGCTGGTCTTCTTCTATGGTTCTTCTCTTGCTGACTTCAAGGTCTGACAGCTGCATTTTTAAGCTGCCCTTTTGCACGTCTCTGTCAGGATGTTTTACTCGAAGGAGCCCTTGCCGCTCTCTCCTGACATCCTTCATCGACATGGCACGAATGCGCCCCTCGGGGGAAACCGCTTATCACACCGATCTCTGGAAATTCCAGACATTTGTAGCGCAAGAACGGCAGCTGTTTCTGAGACGCTCAAACCGGTGCGTCTTGATACCAGTGATCGCATTCAGAAGCACTTAAATCACCTTCAGCTGTGAATGAAACTCTTGACTCTGCTGCAGAGGGTAAAACAACAGAGAGACAAAGTTTGAAATGAACAGATCTGAGCTGTGTGCGGTTTACTTAAAGTATCCTATAGCTGGTTCCGCTGATGTATTTCAAGGTCAGATGTGTAAGGCCCCTTGGTGAATGAATAAATAGATTCATGAGAGCCACAATGAGAATGCGTGGTCGATTGGTTCCTGGATCTTTGTTGGATAGATTTGTGTGGAATGGATCGTTGGGAAGCACGCTGTTTTTCTTTGCGTTCCGTTTTCCGCATGGTCTCTCCCATGTGTGTCCGCCCCGCGTCTCCCTCACATTCTGACCTTGTGCGAGGCCCTACCTGTCCAACAGATGCTGTCAATGATTTTTTTTGCCTCACGTGCAGTCTGGTGTCCCTCCAGATATATATCCCATTTGTGCATCCAGGTCTGCCCTGTGCTTATGTCAGCAATCGGCTTTTCCTGATTTCCTTGCTGTGTTTTGGAACCGCTACTTTATAATAATAACTATTCATCTGGTCGTCCTTTACTGAGCTCGTCTTCTGAAAGCAATTTGTCTAGAATAAATAAAACATGAGTAAAGAGATTTTAGGCAGAATACATTTTCATTCCAAAATGTTGCTGACATTTGACAATCTCAGAAGTGTTGTCCCTCAGGTCATTAAACATTATTCATATTATTAAACTGGCCTGCAAATCATTGCATTTCTCACTGTAGCTTAATGTTGCAGACGTCTGGATTAAATTGAAATAAGGACCTCAATAAAAGGTTTTAAAAGCAGCATTGATTATATATATTATTTTTAAAGGAGCAACGAAACGAGCTAATGTTATCATTCTAACCACAACATGATATGAAGCTGTTTTAGTAGAAACACACTAAAAGAGTCTGCACAGCTGATGGGAAGTGCAATTGGGTGAAAACTCTTTTGAGGGTTTGTCAGTACAATACGCATTTTCACTTTAGAGTTATTTGATCCATTGGTAATGTAAAAATATTGATGTCTACTTTACATTTTAATTGGATTTAATCAGCTGCGATTACGGCTTGTAAAGAATCCTAGATTCTAAAATTCAATTATAGACTCTTTAGATTGTGGATTGTGTTGAAAAATTCAAATTTGATGGTGTCGGTGTCACATTTGTGTGTTCCTTGTTCCCGAAAAAAAGCTCAAATATTTCTCATTGATGGATAGAAGCTTTCATTCAGATGATCAGTTGTGACATTTGGCTGCTAAATTCAGACATTTTATTCCCATTTTATTCCCAGTGTCAAAAATGGAGCAATATTTTTTTATTTGTGAAATCTTTTCCGCTTATAAATGATGAATAAATGTGGCCAAGTTTTGTGTACACATACAAGGACTTTCACTCTGTACTTACAGACATGAGAGATGGAGTAAGGACAACAAAGCTGCATATACAGGTTGTGTATAGATTGGACTGTTATATACACAAGAAGTTAAAAAATAGATGGATATTACACACATATATATATATATATTTATGTATATGTATATAAATACAGCACAGATGATTATTTACAGTATGTAATTAAACACATGTTTATACTGTAAATCCAGCATGTAGGATTATGTTGACAGTGGCAGATATGTTAAAAAAACTGTAAAATATGAATCTCTAACGACAGCAGTGGATATGTTGGTGTTAGAGGGTTATTGACAGTGTATGACTGAAGTGAAGAAGCTCTTCCTGTGTCTGCTTGTATTTCTTTGCATACAGTGTTCTGCAGCGACTGCTAAGAGGGGAGAAGTTAATAGTTGGGTAATCTTTTGAATTTCAAACTGCTGCTACTTTTGAAATTTACATTAGTGAATCATTTGCGCGAGTGTCACAAGATCAACTCGTTGAATCAATTTAAAACGGACTGTTGCCTGGAATTTATGTAAACACGAGGCTCGGTGCACTTCTCATGGATATTAATACCGAGTCGGTGGTACCGGAGGAGTCAGCTGCCTTTCAGTCAGCACGCACAGAACGGGACTCTCCTGTGGCCACCCTGTTTTGGTGGGGAATTTATTATTTAGTATAAATATTTACAAATTATTTTCACTGGGAAGTGGAACAAGGGTGTTCATTAGGCTCCAAGGAATGTAAAGTTTTATTTAGAAAAGCAGAAAACGGAAAAAAACAAGTGTCTGCTCCGGTGTTTCTTGTTTTTTTCCAGACGCCGTAGCGATACAATGTTGCAGGACACTGACAAACATGTGCACGCACACACACACACACACACACACACACACACATACGCAGCACGAGGTGTGTGCTAATAAATGCAGTACCACCTGTTCAGTGAAAGATGTAATTGCTCTCAGCAGATCCCCGTTTCCTCACCATTACGCTATTTAACGGCACCGCTTAACAGGTATGAGAGGTTGCTGCAGAAAGCTATCCCCTACCCCAACACCTCCAGCGATTAAACATTTAACGGTGTCTCCAGTCATGTCGGAGAGCACCGGTCGCTCTTTTAATGTAGAGGAGGAAGCAGGGGAATGAGAAAGGAAGTAAAAGAGAGGAAATGAGGTCGAAGAAAAACAAAAAAAAAGGAAGATTTGAAAGGGGAAATGAAAGGATGAAGAAATGAGGTTAGGCGGAGAGGTTGGAAAGCTATTTGTTCAGCAGTGGCTCCATCGAATCGATTCAACTCCATTATCATGTGCCTGCCTGTTTGTTCTACACACACACACACAGATACACAAACGACCATGTGCTTCTGTCTTAGTGAGGACACTCATTGACCTGATGCATTCCCGAGCCCCTTGACGTAACTGTAACCATCACAACTAAATGCCCGGCCCTTGGTCGGGCCCCCTTAGCCCCTTGGTTGCTGCCCCCTTAGCCCCTTGGTTGCTGGCCCATTGGTTCCACCGCCCAGCGTTTCAGTACGCTTGTCCTTTCAAAATAAACCTCCGTCCTCACAGAAAATGATGTTTTGGTAACAAAACCCCCAAAAAGTTTTTAGGAAAAGAAAATGGTTGACGTTAACTTGACTTAACAACTCACACGACTAGCAAGTGACAAACAAGTCACGTTATGCACAGGGGGGACACGATGTGGGACACGAACGCTGGTCTTATGGATGAGAGTCCTGTGTTTGTTTGACCATGTGCCCAGTTAGCAGGAGCTAGCTGAAAGCCCAGTGCATCGCATACGGTCGCTTTAGGGAGCATCCTTGCAACGTGCTCCTGTGCGTAGGGAAAGTAAGAGTGGGGAGTGAGAGGAGTTTACCTTAACCCGAAAACTAAACCTGACAAAATGCGAGTCACACGTCGGCTTGATTGATCTAGTTTACCTCAATGGTATGATTCCTAAAATAAACAGATTTTGCTCCATTAAACTGATTTAAAGGATGTCGAAATAACTATGTAATGATACATATTCTGTATCGCAGTAGGCTACACATCCTAAAGTGAACTGACAACCAAAAGTTAATCGGCTTCTCCAAAAAGTACGACCTCCCATCCAAAGATAGACTTCACTGTTCAGCACTACGTGGTGGCATATTTCTTCTGCAGCCACACCAACAAGTACATTCTGAGGAGTGACTCATTGTGTGTGTCGAATGCAAAGAGACAGAAATGAGTTCTGATGGGGTTTCTTGTTCTTCTTCACGGTAACCCAGCGACCCCACCACCGAAATAGCACGGAGCACGGACGGGCTTGTTCATGGAATATCACCCGACCTGTCTGAGTCTGTGGGAATAACATGCGGCTGCCCTGCGCCGACCTCTCGTGATAACTCTGACATTTGGAAATTTGACATTCTTCACTTTCTTCCCACACTGAAAAAAAGCGCACGTCGCCCTTTGTGTGCCGGCTTTTCGTGACTTCACGGGTCAAAAACAATCCGTGACTTGGTGTAATTTCATAAACGCATGGTTGTTATGAATTAAAAAAAAGTCAAATCAAGCATTTGTGGCATGCGACCTCAATCTTTTCCGTCTGAATGTGGACTGGGACCTTTGTCATAGAGGAAAATGTCATCATTGCCCCGTCTTCTGCTCATTTTAGAAATGTGTGTTAAAAGTAATTTAAAATCATCTCTTTCCTGTTTTCAGTCCATGTGCTTATGGTATGTACATTTACCGTCAAATATAAAATAATTATATGATCCCTGACATTGTTTTATTCCGAACTGGAGTACAAATCCCACCGTATGTAAACAGGAAGTGACTTTTGCCAACAACATGCTTCATGAAGCTCTTGGGGGGGGTCATGTGTTCAGTGAAAAAGTATGTGGCTGTGAATAATCGTGGCTGCCTCATGTAAATATCTCATATCCATATTGTAATTATGCCATCAATCAGAGCCAAGCTGGGATCAGAGTGATACAATATGGGCTGTCAAGGCAGAATGCAGCCTCTCTCCCTCTTTCTCTCTCTCCTCCTCTTCAATCTCTCCTTCCATCTTTTCCTCCCACTCTCTCAGTCTGTCTCTCTCCATGAAATCTCGCATCAAGGTTTTGAGTCACGGAATCGGATCAGCAGAGAATAAAACGGAGGAAAAATAACTTTTACAGATTCCAACGCTCATGTCTACAGATTAACCGATTGCCGATAACAGCCGCTGACCAGCGGGCTTGCGGCAGCGTGCTTCTCTACGCTGTGAGTGTAGAGAATGTGCGGATGAAGCGTTCGCTTGTCACATTTTCACTCATTGACACTGACTCTCTGCGCTTGGTAACGTTACTAATCTGCTGATCAAAACCTCACCTCAGTGAGTCAGCAACTTTCTCGGAGTCGATTTAGCTTCTATGGATGTAAGAGCCATGTTTTACTGTTTACACCTTTTTTTGTGTTTGATTCTCATTGCAAAAGGGAATTTCTGTTCTGCTCAATGTTTAATATGCAATAGAATGAAGGTAACTGGTCATATTGCAGAATGTGCTCTGATGTGTGCGTTTTGCCCTTTTAAGATTAAAGCTCCTGTAGTGCGTTCCTGCTAATGGATCATTTGGGTCGGGTCCTTTAAGTGTGATAAGTGCAAGTTAATCTTCGAGGGAGCAGGATGTGGAGCAAGAATTTCTCTGATCACAGATTGTAGACTGTATTTTAGTTATTTTTTTTAGCAAAAGGGCAATTTTTTACAGTCCATCGTTGGCATGGATGTATTTTTGTACATTTTACGTTTTCATGGAATAAACTACTTTTCACACACTACAAGCCTCATCGTTGGATAGCTGACCATGCAAAGTAAAGCCCGCAGAAAAGCACGTTTCAATTGGACACGGTAGTCTACATGAGACCAAACCATAGACCATTAACGGTAAAGAGAGATAGGAAATGAGATGCAACAAAAGTCTGAAAAGATTCAAACGTGTGATGTTGTGGTTCATGGTCAGCACCTTCATCGCCATGCAGTTGAACATATGCAAGCACAAACAGGAACACTCCTGCATGATTCTCTCTCTCTCTCCCTCTCTCTCCCTCTGTGGATAGTTGCTGTCAGGTTGAAAGCAGTTGTGCTGTCGGCCTGTCCACCCACACATGACACCAGCCACGCTGATTCGACCCACTAGTGACACACACACACGTCACACATGCACACGGCAGATACACGTCACACACATTGCACAAAGGAATAAGAATGGAAACATGCGTTCAGCACAGGCACAATCTTGGTAATAGTGTATGCAGAGTATGAATTTACAGAAGACACGTTTGGAGATGCAGTGCTGTGTTTGTGGAGGGTAAAAAGGTTTATTTGTTAAAAGGATAAAACCAGAGAGCTAAGAGTATGTCTTTAAAGCAGAAGAGCTTTAAATAAGTTTAAATATTTAAATTGGTTTTAAAAAGGATGTGGCATTACTCTCATATTTAAGGTGAAAGTCCCGCTGTGCTCATGCTCATTCAATGTGGAATCTATTTCTTTAGGAAAATAGACAGAAATTCCTGAGAAGCATTATGATGATTATTAAATATATATATGTAATACACAATGCAGTCAGTAGTGATCCTTTGCTAGTTGGCTTTAACACATCTGACAACATTTATTGGCCTGAAAAATAATCACCATGAGGAGGACTGTCATTAAAGGAGAGACCATGACGTTTGTGGAGGCGTGGGAAGCTGGAAGCTGGTCCGATAGCGAGCACCACCAGTAGCCTTTACGGAGAGCAGCATGTCAGTGTGCTTCCACTGTGCTCGTCAAATGGTTGAGCTGCAACCAATGTTGGAATTCAAGGATCATTTCAATATTCGCAGTCTGTCACATGTTAATATATATGTAACTGTACATCCAAACTTTGATTCTATAATAAATAATCAAAATGTATTCAAGAAAATTACTTTTAACGTAAAGTATGTGAAAAACGGAACTATGAATATGTGCAGTGACAGTGTGCAGCAACTAAGCGTTCGAACTGATGAAGAAGAATTGAATCAGATTGCACACACATGCACAACAGAATGTGCAACCTGGTGAAGTTCAAACCAACACTGTCGTCGTCTCATCAAGATTCAAAACCACCCGCACATCCCGTCTCTCTCTACCTCGGCCTCCCTCTCTTGTTGTCTTGATCATTACACGTGTAAAAACAAGCCGCTGATATCGTAGCACACACACACCGAGATGAGAGCAACCCTCTCGACACAAAAGTCAACCCTTTTTCTGTTAATAAAAAAAGATGAAATGACAAAACCAAAAAAGGAACCAGGAGCTCGGACTGATGTCTGGGGAAATTATTCATTACTGACTGTGTTTTCTTTCATGGTGCAACAATTAGCATAACCCAATAGGATGTGACCAGAGAAAAAGTGTTTGGGTCTCAGACGGGATGGACTGCAGCACTCACACATTCCTGCAGGCGTTAAAGCGCCACGTCACGGACATGCAATAATAACAGGAATACAGCGTCGACCTGTTCTCTCTCTGAACACTGCAGCTTGGTCAGTCTGATGCCGACGCACAGAGGCATTCATTAGCACGTGTACGGGACGCACCGGGCTTGAAGCTTAACTCCATTGTAAACAGCAGCGTCATTATGACACACTCAGAGCAACACGGCGTAGTACGAACTGCGAGATCGTCCACACAAGGTCGGAGTAAAGGGTGGTGTATGGGTCAAACAAACGCAGGACTTTAAGCCAGGAGACGGCAAAAAAAACACAGAGGACGTATTTGCAGTATTTTCTGATCTTCATTCCGTGTGAAACTTGAAATCAACGTTGATTTATTTGTCACGTAACTTCCGTACTTAGCTAACAGGACTTCCGTAGTTATTTTAACCCAAACCACAATCTTGTCAGACCTAAGTAAGTAGTTTTGTTGCATAAACATAACCAAGTATTTCAAACCTAGCCAAGTACGTATTTTCCCTAAAAACGTTGTTTCCTGTGAAGACGGAAGTTTGTTTTGAAAAGACTGTTTGCACATAACAAGTGGAAATTAGAATGTGATGACACAGTATGTGTCTGCTGTTCATACTCATTATGCTGCCTTCACCTCAGACAGCTCATGCAATGAATAGAAGCATCAATCATTCCTAAATACTTGCATTTGCTCAATCATCATATTATGTCTCTAAAAACATTGCAATATGAGCCTTTATGGTGTCAGCGTCCCTGGCTGTGCACTAGCTTATATTCCAAGAAAACTGGTGACACAGGAAATACAAAGGTAACACTTTATAATAACTACACACTGTGAAGCATTAGTTAAGTCTGAGTGAACACTTAACTCATCATTTATAAAGCATTGTTCCTACATTAACACTCATTAGTATGCAGTTCATAACAGCAGTTCTAAATGTTTTATTCTTTATTAATAAGCTCGTCTATTGTGTGTTTCATGATTGTGTTTTCATACTTTATAACTGATAGATTCCCCATTTGTAAATGAAGTGTTATATATATATTACAAACCAATTATTAAGGAGTTGTAGATGATTGAAAAGATCATTTATAATGTGTAAGTACATGATTAAGAACACATTTAAACGTACATTATTCATGCATTTATTTATATATAATGATTTAGATATGCACTAATGGTCAGGAACTATGTTAATATATGCTTTATAAACACGTATTAATGCTACAATCATGATTAATTGAGGTGGTTACTAGTCGTTAGCAAAGTGTTTTGTGTGACCTCATCTAAAGTGAGGACTATCTGTGCAAAGCATTTATAAATGATATTGAAAGGCCATCAGTGCCTCAAAACTCACAAAAGTCTCAGTTATCTTCTCAACAGAAAAGGCAAATAGACACAACATAAAGTGATCAAGAACATATTAATATGTGTTGATGCAAACAATGTACTCGTAAATACAAACCTCTCAGCCAGTCAGTCAGAGAGGACATTGGAAGCAGCGATCTTAAGGATTTATCTGATAAGAGGCAAACTAGAACGTACAGCAGGTCAAACATGAGGAAACCAATCTCAGCTTTATATTCATAAAATAAAATGTGTAAATGTATCTTTCAGGACCGTCACCTAGCTCAGAGGCCATCCTTAGAATATAATATTATAATTTAAGAGAATATCATATTTTTTTTCTCATAAATTAGCCGCTTTAATCTCAGAATATTTTATTGTTTTTTTGGAACAGAACTTCCTCCCCCCGGCTCCATAATTACTTTACATTTTTACTTTACCTACAATGGCTCTAATGTGCCGTTTTATGAAACAGACGATTGTAGAACGTGGTTGAAACACTTTCTATGCAGATGGTCTTTAAGCCTAAATACAACAGCCATAAAACTATTCATGAATTCAATTTGATTAACGTTTGTCACATAAATATATCACAATTTATTTTAAGAGTAATATTTCACTTCTTTTTAAAGTAAATAAAATATCACTTTTCCTATTAAAAGATATTTTAGTCTTATCAAACATTGAATACAGGACTCCCGCGTCTTACGTTTTCAAAATTCACCTCTTCTCAAAGTCTGCAAACACTAATGTTTCGATATGTATGTATGTATATTTGGTGCCGCAGCAGCAAGTTTGTTATTTCTCTATTCATCGCCGTTGTGTGCTAGAGTCCTGCTCTAAAGCTGTCACGCTCGTCCTTACCACAGAATAGAAAAATCTCAACAGCTGTACACTAACTCTCTGCTGACTTTCTAATCATCCCTCCTTCATTGTCCCTGTCTCTGACTCTCTCCTCATTTCTTTTTGCTTCTTCTCTCTTAATATACCCTTTAAAATATGCATGCATGGAAGGGAATAAAGGAGCACAGAGTACATTTTTCTTTTTTTTCACTCTCCTGTCAACAACAAAACAAATGAGTTGCTAGAAAAGCCCTCTTTGTGAGCTCCACTGAATTCAAAGAAAAGAACAGTTTTTTGGGGGAACTGCTCGCATTTTCTTTCAAGTGTTCAAAAAGCTGAAACAGGAAGTGTACTTTCATGGGAAAAGCTCGTTTACACTCTCTCAAAAATGGAGGATCTGAAATCACACAAAAAAAACGCAACTGTTGTCGGCAGGCACTTAAACAGCCTCAAACACTTTGGAGCCGTTGTGCTGACGTCCGCTCATCCAATATTTATTCCGGGCGTTTTTCAGACACCTGAGTGGAGAACGGAGAGGGCGATCACAACAGAGGAACACGCCGCCTCTTGTGAACTGCTGAGTTTGACTTTTCCAAGGGAACGAGCAAACAAAAGCATGCTCTGATGCATTTCCAGGCAAGCTTTTTTTTTCCACTGGCGCTCGTGCCATCGCGCCGCTCTCTATGCGAGACCGCAGACTTTCATATGCAGGACATGGTTTTGTGGCGGCCATTGTTGCCCCCACCCCCCCTTTTTTTATTTGTTTGGTTTGATTTAGGATGCAGGAGGGGCACACAGACACACACACACACACAGCTGCAATCATAGCGTACACACACACACACACACATTATGTACTGAGCTACACAAATCAGTGGCTAACTCAGCAGTCGATATTCTTCTTCGGAGCGTTAAAAGCTGATCAATAGAGAAATGATGGCAAAAAGGGGCTGCTCATGCTGAACTTAAAGGGGAATTCCACTCCTCTAATATGTCTTTCTTGTGCCTCGAGCACAACTCAATTCATATTTCAGCATTGACTCACTTAGGGTTTCCATCCACCTAAACCACCCCGCAGAACCCCACTGAGAAGTCCCAGGCGAGCCGAAACACCCACATCACTGTATGTAGCCTGAGAGGTGAAACTTGGGGCTGAAAGACCTCCCAGGGCATTTGCTGCTGCTGCTCATAAAGCTTGTTGCTGCAGCATAACGGTTTTTGTCATGAATACTTTCACACAGCAAAACAGTGAGGTTTTTTGGGGAGCGAGGTCGATTTTTCCTGAGCTTTCACAGCGTGACCAAAGGCATTAACCGTTCAGGTTGTGTGGAACAGAAATATTGAAAATGTTCAATAAACAACAACACAGAGGCTCCGTAGTCCGAACCAAGACACGACACTTTATTATTCTTTTCAACCTTGACAAAGCCTTGGTAGCTAACTGTGGCTAAGTGGAGAGCAGGGCCGTCCTTCAATCAGAAGGATTGATCCCCGGCTCCGCTAGTCGAATGTCGATGTGTCCTTGAGCAAGACACTTAACCCCAAAATTGCTCCTGTAGCTGTGCCTCTGCTAAATGTCTGTAATGTAACAAAGGCAGCGCAGACCAGATCCAGTCTTTCCTTTCATACCTTTCAAAATAAAATCATATACAGAACACCGCATAACTGTTTACCAGCGGGAACTTAAATACACTCAGAGCATTTTGGTAAAAGGAAACTCAATAAAATAGCTGACATTAGCTTAGGCAGTTCTGCCAGAAGCTACTCTGGGTCAATAGGATCCAGGTAGTTGGTCCTCTGCATATAGTTTTGCAACTTTGACTAATTTGCATCGCGAACGGGGGAACGGACTTTCTAGTATGAAATATTTGCAGCCAAGTATTTTTTGTTTTCCTTTTGTTTATTCAGCACGCCTCCGGTGTGTAAAGGCCTTAATTCAGCTCTTCTCATTTGGAGTAAAGTAAGTATTATTACTCTTTATTAAAGGTAACGGTGTAGAGCATCTAGAATTCAGCTGGTATGAAACATATTCATGGACCTTTTTTCTTTTCTTTGACACTGCAGAAGAGCTGGATAATTCAGTAACGTGAACATGTGATTTTTTTTTTCAACAACAAACATGAACTTTGAAAAACAGCCCACAGTGTGTTTGACAAGGTCAGTTTCATTAATTTAATTCACTCCTGCTTGTTTCCATTCTCCTCTTTGTCAAACCGCACCACCACGGTCCACCCCCCCTTCAGCCCCGACCCCCATGGCATGAACATACAAGTCAACCGCTATGCGGTTCGGGTTGTGCACTTAGCAGGTGTTTTACAACAGCTCCCCCGCATGACTCCAGTAGTCAGATTTGATAACGGCAAACATTAACCGTTGTCTCCCCTGGCCACCAACAAGAGGGGCGATTTGTCTCCTCCCTTTATCTGCAATGTCACGTCAATGTACAGCCTCCTAGTGACTGAACCGGAAAAGATGGCGGGGCCGATTGTATGGGAAGAACCCACAGGGATTTTTCTAGGGATCAGGGTACATCGTCATGACAGCCGGGGCCAAAAAAACACCAGCCTCAGCGCACGGTGCCAATACTGAGCTTTCTGAGTCGTGTCTCCTGAAGGCTGAGAGGAAATTGACGTTTGGTTCAATTGGGATTGGAGGCCATTTGGGGTTCATGGGAATTTAATTCTGCCAGATTTGCGAGCACGTACACAGACATGGAAAAACAGGGGCGATACAAAAGAGGCACAATGTCCAGAAGTGACGCACACATTCAAATGCACAAGGCTTCTATGTCAGGTTGAGATTATTATGTTGTGTGGCTGCCGGTGAAACGTGACCTTCTGGCTGATGATGAGAGGGAAAGAAACAGAGCAACTGACAGAAAGGAGAGGGAGAGAGATTCCATACAAGCTAAAGGGCAGAATATCATCAGCTCAAACAGGCAAATGCAAAACAACTGGCAAACAGAATACTAGAATATGATTTGTCTTGTATAAAGTTTTGGTCATGGAGCTGTGCACTCATGTTGTTGGTCAACAATGAACCGTATCGTATCCGCTTTCAATGAAAGTGATAATGAGCGAGAGTTAACGATGCTCAGGCACAGGGGTTTTGTGGCAACTTTAAGCTATAGCTCTTGTGTGGCTCAAATAGATGAACTGTCCCATCTACAGTACTTTAGTAGTGATACTGTATATTTATTAATAATACATTCTATTTGTACTATAAACAGGAGGCAGCCTCAGGGTCTGCTGAGTGAAGCCAATGCAGAAGTTTCTTAAAATTTGCAGGGGGCGACTCCTCCGGTTGTATGGAAATCTATGAGAAAATGACTCTACTTCTCTCTTGATTTATTCCCTCAGTAAACATTGTAAACATGAGTTTATGGTCTCAATCTCTAGGTTCAAGTCTTCTTCAATACAGCATGATGTTCATTTAGTAAATTATGGTCCATTTAGAGTCAAACAGACCATAAACAGGGTATGCTTCAGGGCGGGGCTTACTGTGATTGACAGGTCGCTGCCGCTACGTCACTCCTCCGCAGTCCAAATATGGCAACTTCCGTTCATTGTTTGCAAAAAAAACAACATCCATAATCAAAAACGGCGACACCAAAATCGCCGAACTCGAGTCTTCAAAGACGCAGTCCATAAACCAACGGGTGACGTCAGGATGACCACTTCTTTTCTACAGTCGATGACTAAACAGTAAATGGTAAATGGCTACATTTATATCGAGCTTTCATCTCATTCACCCATTGCCCCCTACTGTACATTGAGGATTTGTTAGAATTATATATCTTACTCAGGGCAACATTATTGTACAAATATGGTAATTATCGTACACCTGGCAGCACTGCTCACTTCCCTTCAAAGTCAGAACACTATTACTGAGATGAACTGATTGAGACCCAATGGACCTATTGAGGTGAAATGGTGCAGTGTATTAGGCCATTGGAAGCAAAGTTGCAAATTAATGAGCAGGACAGTTTAATGGCAATGAGGCGATTTGATGATTCTTCGCATCAATGTGATTAGGAACACTGATGTTTTAGGGATGGATTTCACGAGGAGGAAAGATCCCTCCCTGTTGGGTGACTTTATCCAACCTGTTCCCAATTATCAAAAAAAAAGGCACTGTATAATAAAGAATACTGACATTGTTCTAAAAATGAAAAGCACCGCTATCACCCTGCCCTGTTATGTACATTACAGTACCAAGAACAATTATCATCTTCAGCACTGATGTTTTCCGTCTCCTCCCGCTCAAACTTTGACTTACCTCTCCTCACACATACTTATTGACACTGAGCCCTTGTTGTTTCCTCACACAGAAGATAATATATAATGTAGGTGAACACACAGACCATACTCAGTTTCATTTTCTGACTGTAGCTCAGCCAAGTGCTGCAGGACACGTAGCTTGGCATGCTATACACAAGTGAACTCTTAAGGGCACACACTTGTTAGGAACCCCTACGTTTTACAGTGCTGATCAGCCTGGAGATATGCCAGTTAACGTTAACGCAAATATATATATACACACACACCATGAAAGCACAAACATGGCAGCTAAGAACATGCTCAGAAAGGCCAAACCCACATATGTCAGTTCAAATGTTGTGTAGGAACCAACATCAAGTATTTCCTGGAGTACAATTCATGGACTGAGGCCAGACACACACATGGAAGGTCAGATGTGAGCAGGCACACTGCATGTATGTTCACGCAATTAAGCGTGGATACGTGGGCATTCATACACACACACACACACACACACACACACACACACACACACACACACACACACACACACACACAGAGGTTAAGCGCTGACTGTAATGAGATGAGTAATCAGTTGTGTCATATAGCTTGTCTGCCAGAAGGAGAGAGGAATAGAAGGGGTGTGTGCCAATGCTGCACACATCCTTCTCCTCTTCCTCTCTTTTTTTTCCTCTTCTCCTTCAGTATCTCTTGCTGCTTTGGCCAAAGAAGAGAAGGAGAGTGGAATATTGCCCCCCCCCCCCTGAGGGCAACACAGCAGAGAGGAGCTTCTGCCAGGATATTACACCTCCTCTCCACTCTCGCCTCCTCCTCTCTGAGGTTACATCTGAGGGAAGGGAATATATGGCCGATTCCCTTCCACACCTGGATCCAGAGGAGACGAGGATGAGAGACTGAGACGATGCGGCTCGGTGCACGTTTGACGGAAAGGAGGCGTACGTGAGGTGGGACTCGTCCAAAATGTGTCCGGGTTAACGTGATGTGCCGGGCGAACAGAAATCATCCACAATATGACGTTTTGGTAAAAAGTCGCTTTTAAATGAGGAAAATTGCAAGAAAGAGTGCAGCAAAGCTAATGACATCCGTAGCCTTCAATGGTCGCTCCTTTTCTCAGCGAGGCAGGTAGCAGCTGCAGTTAACTTCTCATATTGTGTCAATGACATTATAAAGCAATAATTATGTGGTTTCCAGTGTTGGTACAGGCTTCCTTATCTATCGACATTCCACAGCTTTTTCCAAAAAAATGAAAAAAGAACTGCATTAACTTGCAGCGGTATTTAAAGCATCTCTAAACAAAATTGCTCAAATAAGTATGTTCACTATAAAGATGCCACTTGTTTATGAACCCACAGTTTCAGTAATAATCACCCGACTCTGCGGTCTTCTCAGCTCTACAGAGCGTTTTATCTGTGTGCTAATAGCTTTGGTTTTTACAGCCCTGAACTTTACTCTTTCAGTTAAAGATTTCAGCAATAAAACACCTCTGATAAACCCAGTTTCTCCGCCGCTATACCTGCCCAGTGGGCTACCAAACAGTGAACTAGCTGGTGAACATAAGCATTTAGGAGCAAAAGAACTTGAAGATATTTCCCTCAGGAATTGGTGAAGAATTCACAATTCAATCTATATGATAATATTAATTGTTCAAACAATGATATGTAGCGCTGACAACAAACTCCAAATGATTAGCTTTAGGTATTCGATTACAATCGTGTCAGTTTTGGTGACTTTGAAAACTTGTAACATAGCCCGGGGGCTAGCGCTCCTTAGAAGATCCAAAAAGTTAAGTTTGTTTTACCTTGTCTTGTAAAGGGATTATTTGATCACTTAAAAATGGCAGGCTAAGCAATCTTCCAACAATTTGTGTAATTGATATAGAACTGCGATAACTGGAATTGATTTAATTAGCATTCATTGTTGCTAATGAATGATCCCAACTTCCTGGAGGGACCGTCCTCGGTGGCGAAATGTCGGCAGTGGTCTTTCATCATGGTCTCTTCACTGCAGAGGCCAGAGGTGAAAGAGGCTCTCTGGAGAGGCTTTCTGAGTCGGTGGTGGACATTAAAAGCAGGGTTGGTAATCTTGAAAAACTAGCGAGAATACGCTAGATTTAAAAGATCATCCAACCGAGAATAAAACAACATCCTAAGGCTGCTTTTTTCCAATATAAGTAGCTAGCAGCGCTAGCTCCAAGAGTTGCAAAATCTAGTTGGTGAAACTGACAGCCTGTTCTTTATTAAGGACTCCGTCCGAAGCCACTCCCTGAAATTGTCATAATGAACGTACACTCCCAACATTGGCTATAGTTAGTACTTGCAGCTGTTAAACTAGCAGCTTGTTGCCCCAGATACCTGATTGTTTTTCTCTATTAGATCATTTGATTCATTGATTAGTCAGGATGTAATGAGATAAACCAGTTCTATTGTTTCTTTGAGCCCTTTCTGGATTTGTGGAAAATTAAATAGTATCATGAACCTTTATAAGAATACACACACTAGGCTGGAGAACATTCTTATATTCTCTCATTGTTTTGAATCAGAAGCACTCAGTCTGCAGATTATTTCATTTTAAAGTGAAATTCACAAAATTAAAAGTTCGTCAAATTTCTGGTAAAATTGGCCTTTTCTCTTCAGCTCCACTTTTGCTCTCTAACTGCATTCAGCACACATTGATGTGCACCTCCCATGCATTTGCAGTGGGATATTAAAGCTTCCCTGTCTTTTACCGCGCATACTTCAGCATATTCATTCAACGGGAAGAAGGTGGGAAAAGACTTGAGGAAAAATAAAGAGACAGAGATGGTGTGAGGGAAGATGGACACACCGAGGTTCCATTCAGGGAGGCAGGAGGGAAAAAAAGCAAAAACAAGTGTTTTGTATTTTTATCGTTGTGCACTCTCCCTCTTGCCCAATACATTTTTTTTGCATGTATTTTTAATTCCTACAGATGGCAATAAAATGAATGTAGAGTTTCGGTTGAGATGATCTTTAGAAAATAAGAAATGTTAGAAAAAGAAGTCAAGCCAGGAGAAAGGAGTAGGAGGATGTGGTGACGAAGAAAGGACAACAGACCGAGAGAAAAATGGGGACAGGAGGAGCTGATAGAGGTGGAAAAGAAGAAAGGGGGGATTTCGGCCCAGCCTATAGTGTTGACATCTGCCTCAGCATGACAGGCCGGGGAGAAAAAGAGAAGGAAGGGACGGAGGGAGGTATGGGAGAGAAAAGCCTTGGGTGTTGTGTAATAACAAGCAGGAGGACAGAGGGAGAGAGAGAAATTGTGGGAGAAAAAAAAAAAGAATGACAAAAACTTGGAGGAAAGGGAGAGTGAGGGTTAAAAAAATAAAAAGGAAAGAAACAGAAGTCACAGAACGGAGAGAAAGGAAGTCAGAAAGGAGACAGAGAGAGAGATTGTTTCTGTCAGAGTAATTAGCAGCTGCTGAGCTGGTCTGGAGTCCAACATGGCACTAGTACACACACACACACCATCTGTGGCAAACACAGGCAGGCAAATGCCCACATTTTATGTGCACAAACACACACACACACACACATACACAGGGTCTCCTCTAGAAACGTTTCACTTTCTCCATCCCCACTTTCTTTCTCCAAAAAAAACCAACATGCTGACACAGACTTCTGAAAATGAGGTATTTTCAAGCACATAGGTCACTGATGCACACAACGCAGACTTGCCTCCCCCTTTGCAAAAAAGGGCAAAAAGGTTGCAAATGTACCAAAAGAAAAGAACTAAAAGTAGCCTGGCTGCAAGGATGCACTGCTGCAAAGAGACAAGAGATTTATTGTATGATAAATACCGCTTTTAGCAAAATAGGAGCGAGAAATGCCGCGGAGGACGTCTAATAAACCAGCCAATTATAGTAACGGCAATGACTCGGCTGTAAAAGTTGTGTGGTGACTTTTACAGTTGAGGCTGCAGCTTCTCTTGGGAACATGCCTGGAAGCTGGCTTTTGTTATTAAGCAGATTTGTGTTTAAAGAGGAGATCCATGTAAAACAATGTGCCTGTTGGTTAACCTTCTACATGAGGGCCTCATGGCACAGTATCTGATACAACCACAATTCATCTGACTTTTTTTTTTTCTGGAAGGGTAAAAGCTTGAAAAGCCCCCCGCCTTAATGTCAAATGAAGGAGACGAGGGAAGCCTTTCTCGTAAAAGTAATTATTTTTCTATTGAGGCCTTGTTAAAATTCAGAGTGATGTGTCTTTCACAGCACAGAACGACACGCAGTTTTAGTGCTACCTCGGGCTATTCATGATCCACCACCGCTCCATTCAGCAGGGGTATCGTATTCCAATACAATCCCATTGACTAGGCTGCTTGGATCCATTACTAAGAGGAGCTATGTGATAATCGGGGTAAAAGAGAAATTGATTGTCCCTTAAAATGGTCACTGCTCTGCGAGGGGTGGTTGGGTGGTGGTGGTGGTGGTGGTGGGGTACACAACAGACAGACAACAGATAATGGATTGGCGATAGTAGAGAAACCCACGACAGAGGAAAAGAAAGGTGGCAAATCCATTGCTATTGCTCAGCACGTCAGCCTGGATTACAGAGTTGAGTTTACAATAACCGCACATCAGTCTCAGCCAGCCGGCTTTATTGCTAATTTCAATCAGCACATTTTACAATTACCTTCCCAAGACAATTTTCTTTTTTTGGCCAGCCAGTCAGCCAATCAGTGAGCCATGGTCACCCAGCAAGCCTTATAAATACCATCAATTATCTCAGTAGACCACTTACCTAGCAAGCTGGTCAAATTGTTCTGCCAGTCACTCACAGAGTCAACCATTCGGACACCCAGGCATATCAGTCATCTTCTTACCAAGTCATTCACCAAGTCACATGAACGGCCATCACGTCACTCAGTTAGTCCTTTCTTCACCTAGTTTACATCCCGTCAAGTCAGGCGGACAACCTGGAACTTATCTTGTCATACAGTCAGTCATCTTGTGACATCAGTCAACAAGCCAGCCATTCATTCATCGAGTCACCTAGACAGTCATCAAGTCATCTTGTTAGTCCTCTTTTCAGCAAGTCAGTCACTGAGAGGCCTACTCATCAAGTCATGATGTAACCAAGTCATCAGGTCGCCTGGTCTGTCATCTAGCGAACCAGTTGTACTGCCCACTCGCCAATCGCCTTGTCACCTAATCAGTCACCAAGTTACCTAGCAAGTCATCTTGGCAACTAGCTAGTCATCGAGACACCTCAGTCATCTCGTCACCTTGACATCTACTTATCCAATTATCAGTCACCAAATCATCTTGTAAGTAAATGGTAAATGGACCTGTACTTGTATAGTGCTTTTCTCGTCTTCCGACCACTCAAAGTGCTCTTACACTGTATGTCATTCACCCATAAATACTCATCCACACACAGATGGCTTCAGAACAATCAAACCATTTATACCCAAGCATACACCAAATACACAGCATTCAGGAGCAATTAGGGGTTAAGTGTCTTGCCCAAGGACACATTGACATGGACTAGCGAGGTCAGGTATTGATCCGCCGAACGTCTGATTGAAGGACGACCCACTCTATCACTGGGCCTCAGTTGCCCCCGTCCTCTCCTCCCCTACTCAATAAGTCACTCAGTCAGTCCAACTTTGACCTATAATCGTACAGTCCCCTAGTTGGTAATAAAGTCACTTACTCAGTCATCTTATCACCAACTCATCTCTAATTCATTGAGTCGGTCATGTTGTTGCGTAGTCAGTTCTCAAGGCACCCACTCACTCATCTGATGGCCTAGTCAGATAGCCATGAAGTCAGTTACCAATTGGTTTCAGCAAGTCACCCTCTCAGTCCACTCCTGACCTAGCCAGATTGCCTACGTAGCAACCTTGCAAGTCATCTAGTCACCTTGTCAATTCTCTCTTCATCCAATCTTGGCAACAATTCAGACAGTTAACTAGCCAGTCACATAGCAATCTTGTCATGCACTCAGGCATTCACAAAGCCAGCCATCTCATCACCCTGTCAGTCACCAAGTCATCAAGTCGCCTTGCTAGTAATTCGGCTACATACTGTGGCATTAATAGGTAATGAGCCTTTTCATGGTGTTGTACTTTAAACCATTTCATTTTAACACGACACCTTCCAATTTGATCAGTTAAAACTGTTAACTGTAGGGCTGCAACTAACGATTATTTTAATAATCGATTAATCTGTCGATTATTTCTTCGATTAATCGGAGAAAAAAAACAAAGCATTAATTTCCAACCGAAAAAATCGCGTGACGCTGTGGCGCGATAGCGTATCAGCATTGAGATGTTTCTCCTGTCATCACTGACGTCCTGCCGTTGTTGAATCAGGACATTAATACTGTAGCCGTCTGTGTTCACCCAGAGCTCTACGATCCCTCATATCAATAGAGACCAAACTATGTGTATACATGTGTGTGTGTAAAGCATATAGTGCAAACAATGAATAGACGCTGCCGTATTTACGTCTAGATGACGTTATTGTGAGTGTTGATGGAGCTGCTACAATGTTAGCATAGCCTAGCACCGATCGATCCGAGCTCCATTGAGAAAACACGTACAAATGGGCATCATTACGTAGTTATTTCGGAGTCACTTTTTGTTGGTTTATTGCCGTTAAATCACAGCCAAATCAGTTTATTTTGTGTTCATACAGCTGTAGTAAACAGCCGACGTGTGGCTCGCTAGACACAGTGAATACAGCTCGATGAAATCCACGGAGCTCCTCTGGACTATTATGAACCAGACATGACGGCGTTTAGTTTCCCGTGATATCTGTGACTTCCACAACAAGTACCAGGCAGAAATAGAGGTGATTTTTTCCTCAGATGATGGCGGACAGTTGAACGGCTTTCAGGCCGATAAGCCGCGCCCCCCTCTCCGGTGCGTCCAGCGCGATTCACCGAATGAACACAAATAGTCTCCGGCGGGACCGGCTCATCGCGTTTGGTGTGAACACGGCATTATTGAGTGGCGTAATAATCGCGCGACACAGCAAATCGATAATGAAATTCGTTGCCAACTCTTTTAATAATCGATTATTATCGATTCGTTGTTGCAGCCCTAGTTAACTGATATATGTCAATGACATTGCATGTCGTTTATATGCAGTATTGTCATTGCACCCTGCATGTGATGAATAGTCTTGACTGTGCATGTGTGCTTTACATCCTTTGTATAGTGAATTCACGTATTATGTGCGTTCTGTTCCTGTTCTATACCTGGTTATGTTTTGACTTAGTTATATTTTAGCCAATTGGCGCTTGTATTTGTATCTTTACATGGACAGCATTGGAAAGTAAGGCTTTTGGCTAAATTTAGCATATTTGCATCACAGAAAAGTTATGCTTATGAACATGTATGCTTCTTGTTATATGAATAAAGAAAAAGAGAGAGAGAGAGAGAGAAACAGAAAGAGACATTGTTGAATCCCTGCAGTGTGTGCTCATACATGAGTGTGCTCTGTGGTCCTGGGTAAGTGTATGGGCTGTGTGTTAAGTCTGTGTCTTAATGTGAGTGTATCTCTGTGTGTGTGGCTGAGAAGGGACACAATATGGCACCATTAAGCCACTTCTAATAACATCACATTCAGCATGGAGCCTCTAAGACCACAGTGGTCTCTGTGCAGGCCTAGGTGTGTGTGTATGTGTGTGTGCACGTGTCTTTACCCCATATATGCATGTGTGTAGGTGTGCATCTTATCTGCAGGTGTCCCCTATACATACTGTATGTGTGTCTGTATATAATCTTTGTCTTTGTGACTATACGCGTAGTTCACATTAATTGATCGTGGTTGAAGCTGAGTGTCCAGGTGCTTGTCTATGTCTCTCTGCTGCATGTAATGTATATGCGTTCATGTACAGATTCAGGCTGGTCTCATCCAGCATTCGTCGCTGAAAATAATGAACCATAATTTGTAGATATAGATAGAATTCGTGGGATATCTACGAATTACGGTTCATTATTGTGGGATATTCCCACTAAAACATTTTGTACGTTATCCATGTGATCATGAATGGGGGACTATAGAGACCGTGTAGGGGGGGTTGGATGGGCCCAACAAAAAATGATCTCTCGACCAGGAGACCTTGTACTTCAGTAACTGCACTTCCGTATTTATTTTGACCAAAATGTCCTAAACCTAACTAAGCAATGTTGTTGCCTAAACCTAACTAAGCAGTTTTGTTGCCTATACCTTATTAAACATTTCACAATCTTTTTCAAAACCTAGCAAAGTAGTTTTGATGCCTAAAGCTAACTTTATTTCCCGCGAAGACATGAGTTTCTTTCGAAAAAGGCTGTATGCAAGTAATTGACACGTGTTGCTGACTTTAGGAACGACTGTGGCTCAGTGGTAGATTAGGGTCATCCTTCAATCAGAGGAATCATGCACAGAAAAAAGGAAAACTAATCGCACTTGGTATAGATCGACAAATGTACACGATAAATGCCACATTGAGGCATTGAGTTCAAATCATTTAAGAAACAAATCCTGTGTTTCTGTAATGAGCAGCTTTTGATGGCAGCGACTCTCTCAGGTCTGTACCGGATGTGTTCTGCCGGAGGGCAGCGCATTATGAAAGTTAATGAGGGTTAGGGCTGGCCAAATAAGTTATTCAATTTCTCATTAAAATGTCGGGTTTCTTCCTCCGGGTATTAAGTCAGCAAACTCCTGTCAGTGTAAAATCCATTTATATGCTGACGAGCCAGTTAAATGTACCTGATCCCAGCAACAAGTGTTTCCATACTCTCATTCCAAATCACTCAACTGGCTGTTTGGCTGTTTTTCTAAATGATCCTACTATATCCTGTTTGCACTACAAACACATCTTACATCTTTTCCTGACCATTGTATGCCTTTATTTGACAGTTGCATGACAATAGAGATATGACAGGAAATGAGGGGGAGTGAGGGATGCGGTGTGACATGCAGCGGAGGTCCCCAGCTGGACGTGGACCCGCCTTAACCCCTTGAAGTGAGCAGCTTCAAACACTGGTCTGCCTTTCAGTCAAAACACATTGAGGGCACACGGGTTATGTTGAGACTGGAGACAAACAAGATGTGTTTCGTTACAAATCCGAATTTCGCTGTGTTATTTTCAAGTAGTCCGAGTTCTGTGCGAGCGTTGCTCACCTACAGTATCTGCATTGTTTGCTGTTAAAACAGTGCAACGTAGTTAAACTCGTGAGACACAACTGTGCAGGAGACCAGAGAGATTTATGTTGTGTGTTCAGCTCTCAGTAATTTCTTCTAACATATTCTTTGTTGTTCGGTTTAGTTTCTCTCCTGCCCCTGTTTGGCCTTTCAGAAATCTGCTTTGTTATACTATTTTGCTTTAAGCTGTATAGGAGTTCTGGTAAGTTGCCGCTGATTAAAACACAGCATTTCTTGATTTTGCTGCTTCATTATGAAAGCTTTGAAATAGAAAAATATCGGGTGACTTTCATTGTGAAGAATATAGAAAATGAAATGTGTTTATCCACAGTTTTAAAGACGTTTCTTTGACCCAAAGTGCTTTTGTTGCCTAAACCTAACCACATGCAGGGCTCAGCATGTGAACCTTGGTCTCCAGTGTGAAAGTCCTGCTCACAAAATTAAAGCGCTACAATCCCTTGAAAATGTAACCTAAGAACATACTACATGCAACAACAACAACAACAACATGTTCTTACTCCCAACGTGTCAAATATGGAAGGTTGGTCAGAGGCTCTACTATGTAAAATAACATAAAATAAATAACTGCTTCTTCCGTAACTGGTGTTAACCAAGTCTGAAAGCACTGTAAGATAATTCAATGTTCATTCTGTTTGACACGGGGCACAAAGAGCGGTCTCCTAAAGTGAAACTATGTTTGTTTCACCTGTCCAAACTCCCCAAACACCAGCCCTTCATTGGCTTTCTCGCTATTCAAATTACTTGAGTTGCTCTGAGCATCTAATAATGTCATGGATGGGTTTACATTGGAGCTGGGTGCGTCTCATGCAGATGCTAAAGGGTGCTTATTGCACCGGCATCAGATGCTTAGGGCCACTGACTCACTGGCAGTGAGAACGCGTTGGAAACCATTTTGTGTAACTGGGAATAAAAAAGGTGCTGCTTATGTAATTACCAGGAGACAGGCTTGGTTACCTACATCATCTAACGTTTTTATTGTTTATGTCTTTACTATATTGTCTATACATGCATTGTTCATGGTATTTATGAAGTTTTAAGGCCTTGAGAGTTTATTTAACAGAAGGCAAGTTTGTCCTGGAAGGGCTTGTGATTTTAAGCATGTACACTGGTAATAGGAATATAAGTGATGTATACAGTTGTTTGCTCAGGGAGGAAGATGAATCCGATCCCAGGCTGTCTCTTTAGTAGAGATGAAAACCCTTAAAGAAATTGATTCTATTAAGAGATTAGCAAGGAGCAATAATAAAACAATAACAATGATACAACAACATGGAGTATGATAGAGACATTAGCAGAAGAGACACATCAAATAGCGGTCGCAGTATTGAGGCTCCACAAAGCGTGACACCCCCATATGGAAACACCATATGTCCTCATCAATACAACATACCAATTCATTATACATACCCACACACGGTCTGCAAAGTGACACGTACAACAGCACACACACACACACACACATAGCATCGCGCACAAAACACACATGGGCACACTCAGACTCGCGCACAGTTTAGTTGGTGTAATGACCCATTTGGCATTGAGCAGCATCTGTTTAGCAGAGCCATGTAGTGGTGATGTTAGTAATTTTCTCCCAGACACAGTGAGCACACAAGGAAGGCAGGATCCTCTTTAGCACTTACAACCAACGGCCTGTCCTGTTCCGGCGCCGCGTTGTCATTCTTCCCTCTCCTCCCCATCCCTCCTGTCACCACCCACTGCACTATATCGAAACGCACGGAGCGCAAACGCCTTGGATGAATCCCCTCAAAACAAAGCCACCTTCAACTCAAAGCGCCACAAAAATAAGATCGTAAAAAGCGCAATAAAAGTCCTAGAGTGGCTGACAATGAGAGATGATATTTCAACGCGCTCAGAGAAGAGAAGAAACCCATCTTCCCAAATTATCCTTTCCGTCATGTCGCTTTTTATATTTTCCCCTTCCCTTCTTGCTCTGCTCGAAGGAGCATCAGGCGGTGACAGCCTGTACTTTCTGCACTTTCTGCCCTGTCATTATCAACCAGGAAGCAGACTGAAGATAATGCTGGCAACCTCCTGCCGAGAGAAAAGGCTCCAGAGCTTTCCTTCTTTTTTACCATAACAAAGTTTAAAAAAGATAAAGAACATACAGTAGGAGCAAAGGTAATGATGTGCGTCTGTCATGGCGAGCAGGGCCGGGATCCATTTACTGAATGTAAAGCACATATTTGCTGGTAATATACCTCTGTGGAGTGCACAACATATTAAAAGCAAGAAAAAGCATTACACTACTGTGTTTTATTGTTTTAGAACATGCATGTTATTATTCTATGTTGTTATGTGCACATTTTCTGCTTTATCCTGTTGATGTATCATCCCAACTTACCTACAGAAACATTCTATGGTTCACATATAACCGTTTTAACACTTCCCCAACTCGGAAACGTCCTACTTATTGCATGAAAACCAAATAAAATGTTCGGCTATGCCCAGGACCCCTCGTCATGTAATGTCACTTGACAATTCCCCTACTGAGTCTTTTGTGTTGTATCTTTGTGAATATCATGACTCTTCTCAAGACAAACTGTGTTCATATCATCATAATGTTAAGTTTAACCAGGGTACCGTAATGTGCCTTGATTTATGATAGCACAGCAAAGCTCGTCTGCACGGCTTCATGAAAGTGCCGCTGGTTCACTCCTCCGCTGTCTAAATATGATCACTTCCGAATGGTTGCAAAATACCAAGATGGCAATGGCCAAAATCCAAGATGGCGACAGACAAAATACCGAATTCAAGGCTTTAAAACGTCAGTTTTGGGGAGCAGTTTATACGATAGCTGAGCAGCGTCACATGAATTGGGTTATGTGGTAATTAGCTAGTAGCTAATAGGCTATGAAGGTTTCCTCTGTGTTGGACATTGTGACTCTTATCCTTCGTATAGATTTATTTCACCCCTAGGAGCAGCTCTAACAATTGGTGGCTACATTGAAATGTATTGACTTTGCACTGAAATGTAGCTTTTTTAAAGATGTGTCCGTAACAGTGTTTAAAGGGTCCTGTTAAAGCCTTTTAAAGCCACCATGTCGAGAATTTTTCTGTACCAATATCTTTCAAATTATCTGTCAATAAATCAATGTCCCCGATAGGGTTGTCACGATACCAAAATTATGACTTCGATACGATACCTGCCATAATATGCCGATACCCGATACTTCCGATACGATACCAGAATTCGATACAATACCACAAATACGATACTGGTATATTTATCTATAATAGTAATAAATAAAACATCTGTATGGTTCCCTTTTTTACCAGCTTGTTCCTGCCCAGCTTTTTGAACACTTAACAAATGGCATTAATATTAGTATTAGCCTACAGCAAGATATTAATGAAAACTACCTGTCGTTCTTTGAACTCTTTGAACAGTTGGGGGTGTCTGTCTGAAAGGTGCTTTGTCATGTTTGACGCGTTGCCTCCCTTGGTCTGTGTGGCGTAGAAACAAGTCTCTGTATGTGTTGTGAATCGTTTTGATTGCATAACATAATTAATATAGTTCATGTTGCTTGTGTAACACTGTTTATGTTGTTAAGCTGTAGATGTGAGAAGCTTAATTGACCTGATTTACTTTTATTGTGAATAGCATGAAACAGGAAGTGCTTTTACTTTGAAGAGCTTGGAAGTAGCATGATACGTGCTTACGATGAGAATGATAGTATGAAGAAATCCACATGTCGACTGCGAGAGCACGTTCTGTTCACTTTAAGAGTTTATTATACGCAGTTTATCACGGCAAAAGCTCCTGCACTAGATGCCATGTCTCCCCAGCCCCGCCCCCTGACAGAGAGCGGAACAGTGAGTGCGCTCTGATCGCGCGCTATTTTAATGAAGTTTAATTAAGTATCGATACTAAAAATATGCAAAATCGTATCGTTTTTAACGTACGGGTACCGCGGTACCTTTTTAGTATCGATACACTGTGCAACATTAGTCCCTGATTGGATTTTTTGAGAGAGAGGAGATGGTAATAGATAATAATAATAACTGGGAGACCCCCAGTGGTAATTCAGTGTTAATTTAATGTTTAATGTAATGTGACTTGCAGTGAAACGGAATAGGCTATGTGAAGTTTGTGGGGCTAAGTGTGAATCAGACTTGCAAATGATGCACAATTCACGGTGCTATTAGCAGCCGAAACCATTCTTTATTCATTTTGCCCCTCAGTTTGGGTTCATTGCATCAACTCCATATGGACCAGTAAGATAGGACCAGCCAGTTAATAATTCCTTCTCTGCAGCCTGTAGATCCAACCTTCTTCAAGTGTGGGCTGTACTGTGGTGAAGCCACACACAGGTCCAAGGTCAAAGCCATACCAAATGTACCTGTTATTGGGAGCGTTGTGTAAGCTGTCTTTTGACCTTAACACACACATAAACAAACTGAGGCACACAAAAGCAGACAAACATATAAGGTCCGAGCACACATATCAATGTGCACCAACAAGGCTTGTTGGTTGTGTGTTGGCCTGGGCATGGGTTCGGTGTGTACATGTTCCATCTTCACGTACCAACTCCACATGCTGGACTTTAAAAACTAGATGTCAGCTCGGGTCACACATTGGCGGTAATGAGAACGAGAAAGTGCAGAAGAAACATGCGAGCGAGAGACGGCATGCAGAGAAATAGAGAAAAAAAAAGATCAGGGTTAGGAAAGAGAGCACTGAAGGGGAGAGAACAATGCAACAAAAGACAGGTAAAAGAAGTAAAAAGGAGAAGGAGTCTAAATGGTGATTTATTACCTGCACACACACACACAGTAACCCTGATCCTCTCAAATTTCCCCTCTCTTTTACGGTTTTACTATCTCTTTCCTTTGCTGTTCTCTCTCCCAAAATATTGTAAATGTGAATCAAATTCAAGTAGGATCATGAAGATATTAATTCATAAACGTATATTCATTATCATTTGAGAAGAGGTTAGGGCTCAAATGATTCAGATTCGTAAAAAATGTTCTTCTCCAAAAGGTCAATTTTAGCTTTGGCTTTACAGTTTGTGTCCACTCTGTTACATTGCTGATTTATAGTATAGATTTAAAAACAAACGTTTGCAACACATTTTAAATCGTCTGGTGTCAATTTCAAGAGCCACTTTGCATTTACACATTCACAGATGATGAACTGATAGACGTTCACTGAAGCACATCCCACAGAAATTTTTTTCGCTACTCTACATGCACTTCAGCTAGTCTATTCTGCATTCGTTCTTACCAACTAACCATTCCTACTCAGAAAACTGTGTGCTGTTTTGTTGGTCAGTTGCTCCATCCTCTGTATCATGCTTAGACCCTGTGGTGGTTCTTGAGATATCGCTGATGTGGATGCCATCTTCATCTGTTCCCATTTCATAGTTCTTAGTTCAAGTCAAGTCAATTTTATTTATATTGTACAATATCCCAAATAACAAATTTGTCTCCGGGGCTTTACAATCTGTACAATATATGACACCTTCTGTCCTTGGACCCGAGCAGCAGATAAGGGCAGAGCAACTGAGGAGGAATCCTTCTACCAGGACGGACAGACGTGCAATAGATGTAGGTCTCCTCCGTTCTCCTCTCTTGATCCCTCATCTAAATGTGACAACACATTTGTAGGCAAAATTGCTATGTGGACCTCTCTCTTCCTCCAGTAATAAACAATGTTGACCAATTTTTATGTACATGGTTACAATGGAGTTTACAATAAACAGTAGAATTTCTATCTAAATCACTTTTTCAACATTCTCTATCTATGTATCTACTGGCTGTAAAGGACTTTTTCAATGAAAAATACATTTTCAACTCGCATTGCCAAACTAGGTTAATGCAATTTAGACTTTGTTTCCTAATAACATGCACTATTTGTCTTCAAAAGCCATATTTTCAAAATAAAATCTTTAAGTGAATGTCACTAAATCACTTTAGGTTTAGTGACATTTTCACAACAAGCTGACCTGGGCCCCGTTCCTCGTACGTGGCTAACTGAGTTAGCCGGATCATTTTCAGGATAAGATTACATAAGTGAGGCTTTTCGGTTCCTCGAAGCAAGTTTGGCAAAATCACCAGTCCTAGTTGCATATGGTAAACTACACATACATGTATATACACATATATACAGTACATGATAAGTAAGCACATACAGTACATATATCCTCATAAGAATCTATTAATTCGTATCAATTAGAAACTCTTTGGGCTTGTTTTTATCTACTTATTCTGAAAGAGTTGATATAATTATTTTCGCAATAGATCTCATTGGATGATGCATTCCATTAAGCCTACTGCCAGCAGCACATTTAAAGAAATATCATCTGATTGGTTGGGGTGATGAGGCACTTAAAATTAACCGATACATTTTCCCAACACTTACGCATTTAACGTGTCTGCGATATTTTGCCATGCTTCTCGTCTAGCCCTCGCAGCGGTGGCGGTGTTAGATTTTATTATTATGGTCTTGAATTCCTCATATGCGTTCATGATCATCTCCTGCTCGTCAGCGGAGAAACAAGAGGCTCTTTCTTTGAGTTTATTTGCCGTTGTACTGTTAGAAAATCATGGTTTCGGTGATCGACGCTTCCCCCTTCTGAAGTAGGACGGGCACGCGCAACGATCCTGATGACTGACGTCTGGTTCGAATTAACGAGACTGTTTGAGCGCGGATCAGCCTTTGAGGAAGCGAGATAGCCTGACATCAATCATCGTGTTAATTTAAGCTGGATAATTGGACATTTGATCGATTTAGTCGAACCACGTACGAGGAACGGGGCCCAAGTCTCCCGAAATAAATCTTTCAGAATAAAAGCTTGCTTTAGATACAAGAAAAAGAGCTGAACTGAGCTTGTCTCTGTGAGAACAGCAGATTCAGTGTCCCACAGTACAAGGAGTGCCACTTGTTACCACACTGAGTTCAACATCTCCCTCCATCACTCCCTCCTGCTTTCTGCATCCCTTTGCTACCTCTGTCTCTTCCTCTCCGCTTGTACAATGTTCAATAGTCATAAATCAACTCCCCATCATGTTTCTCTGATAACATTAGACATTTATGAATAATAAATGCCTGCTCGCCCACTCCTTATTACTTATTGACATCTTGCTGTATGTCATATAAGAATAAATGAAGGGGATAAAAGGGACTGGCAGGGTATCATTATGATCATGTCACATCTCTCCTTTTGTCAGGTGTTTGTTTCACGTATTTGAATTGGAGATTTCTAGTTCCCATTTGCCATTTATGTGTTTCATGACCCACTGAACTGATTATGTCAACTTTCTGTTGCGCATTTTGAAGGGCTCCTTGCGGACAAATTGTTTTGTTGGAGAAATAGAAAAATGCAAGCTGGAGTGGAGACAACGTAGAAACGTCAACACGTGACAGTTAATCAACAATCAGCTGTAGTGACAACGGAGAAAAAAAGATTTCAAATCCTGCCATCCAGTACTTGACGTACAAGCCATTGGATTGGCTTATTTCTACCCATATGTCTGTACAACACGCACAATCATTTATAGTTTACGCTATAAGTTAACGGAACATCTACATGAAGATAAAGGAAAACAAGCAAACATCTATATGAAGACCATGGAGTGTGTATCTCCACCGTATCCACCAAAAATAAGTCACAAGTTGGATGATGGCGAAGTAAGCAGACAGTAGTGGTACAACAGATCATAAAACTCACAGTGCGGATCGTATCATGGATCAGAGTCACGGATCAGATAACAGATCGGATCAGCACAAAGGAAAAAATGGAGCAAATATTACCTTTTGGAGATCCACTATCAACGTTTGTTTGCCGCTAATTAAGAATAAGTAATTACTATAATTAAGTAAGTACTTATTGTTACTTAAGTTCTTATACTAGGATACTAATTGATGATCATTGATAATCCATACTGCCAATCATAAACAATTCTAAATGTTATTCTTTTATTTTGCTCTAGTAATTTATAGAGGGTTTCTTTCTCATAAAAACACACAATTCAAATGATAAGGATTGTAATGGATTATAACTAATCTTGTCATTAGTAGTGTTAATTATGTATTATAAACTAGTGTTAGGAAGTTAAACAGATTATAATTCCCTCTCTAATGTCTATTTATGTTGTTTTAACACCTCGTCAAGTTCCCTGAGTTATGTTTTCCTTGTTTTCACATGTCACGTCATTTTTGTGTTCCCTGTTTTAAAACTGAACAGAACCTTCCTTCGTTAGCCGTTAGCGTTGTTGCTAACGTTACTAGTTATTCTCCTGTAAATTTAAACATGGAGTGGTTGTTTACAATGTGACATTATTACAGATCGCCGACTAGAAAAGTATGAATGCTGATGTCCTGGTCACATATTTTACTGAATATTGACGGATAATGATCATTAGTAAAACTTTATTTTAGTGCTGGGCAAGTTAACGCGTTATTATTAATAACGCGGACAATTATTTTATCGCGCGTTAACGCATTTTTAAAAAAAACATTTTTTGAAAGTCGGTTGCTCACTGGCAGCGGTGGAGGAAGTCTTCGGCAGACTACGTTGATGCAGCGTGTGGGAGAACTATAGATAAACAAAAGCAAGATAAGCTAACAAATGCCACAGAGAAGTGGATACAAACTGCAGGCTGATCAGTATTGTGGAAGATGTCGATCTGAGGAACGTTCTCAAGGTGCGTTCGCGTCGCGTTTGGTGTGAACTCACCTTTAGGATCGCAACGAATGACGACACGTGTGAGCCTCAAAACGCACCATCACAAGAAGAATACACGAGTTGTATGAAAAGGAGAGGACTACAAAAGCGATGGCGTTACAACGTGCACCAGCTGCTGCTCTCACTGGAGACTACAGGACATCTCTGGGTAACCGTCATCACCTCGGAGTTACAGCATTATATTGATGAACAGTAGAGCTGCATTCACATGCTCTGACTGTCATGAAGACACAAGACAGACATTTTGATGAATGCGAGGAACATTTTATTCCTGTTGCACAGCAATGGAATGTTTCACATACAGTCAGCACACTGAGCACAGATAGTGAAGAGATATAACTGCTACTGTGTAAAGGGAATATTGCTGTTAAAAAGCACCTTATTTGTTTAAAGTGTTTGCAAACCAAATGTTATTGCACTTTTCTTCATATAGCAGTACTTTTAAGATAAAAGTGCGCAATACACTACACTACACTCGACAGTGGTCCGTTGCACCACTAGTGGACATTCATAAGCCTTAAATCACCGTTAAAAACAAAAAATGTTCTCAATGAAATGGCTTAGCTCTGAACTTCATGACATACATGTTAATTAACATCTTTAATCATCATTTACTGATATTAGTTAGTACCTTTATTAATATGTAAACCAACAATAAATGTTAATAATCGACATTCGCTAACAGTTACTTAATGCTTGTTATTATTGTATTACTTAACTGTTGGTTAATGCTTATTACTGTATTAACTAATGTTAAAAGTGTGTTTTCAAACATTGAATAATGTATGAATTATTACCGTAGTCAACATGAAAACCATAAATAAATACTTTCTAGCCACATTAGTTACTGTTAATGAACTGTTAGTTAAGGGTTATCAATACATTCAACAATGGTAGTTGATGTACCTTTGTTGTAAAGTGTTACCAATTAACATTTTAGAGCTTTTAGCAAAAGATGAACAAGCCCAAGCTAAAGAATAGCATTTCTTTCCACGGAAATGGTGTTTCTACCAGAGATGGCATTTATCTTTTCACTGTTGACGTTTCCTGTACATGTGGCCCTGGCATGACAAACGTACCGCAGAGGCACAGAAAAACCATCATCCAAGCGAAAGAAAAAAGAAGCCAGTCAATATCAATCAACGCCCACAACAGTTATTTCAAATGAACACATCGACATCTTTTTTCTGAGCAGTCCAATCAAGACCTGTCAATTTGCCAAATGCTGCTTAAAATGCTCAGCAGACCCCCTGTCTGTGTGAAGACGTGTGAACCTGCAGCACTGACTCATGCCCACGGTTGTCACACGCAAACCCTTAGACAATGATGTTTCTTCCATGATGATGATGAGGATGCAACTAAATGTGATGATGCGTTTCAGGCAGCAGTGACGACATTTAAGATTACATTAAGAGTTGTAAATGACAGACGCTTACTGCATCCTAAGTAATCCAAAACAGAACTTGTATCACTTCTGTTGCATGGACATATCATTTGCAACATAAAAGGTCAAATCAACCTTGGAAATGGCAGTTTAAGCAAAAACTACTTAACTCAAAGCTCCTTATTAGCATTTTCTAGAGCTTTCAACCGCATCACACAGTCCTCTTCAGTGGACGATGTTTGTTCAGTTGTCATGGAGCTATATATACATCAGGAGCTACAGTATGTGTACCAATGCAAACAGATACAGTGTGCAGTTTCATCTAGTCAAAACTTCCGTTCAAAGAAGAGATATTTTCTCCTCCTGCAATTTCATGTTGTAACCTTGAGTCTCTGAGATAGCTCTGTTGAAAGGACAATTGAAAGATCCAGAAAAGGCTAAAGTTTGGACCTTGATGGAATGGTTTTGTGACATTTTGCTTTCAGAAACCGATAAGCAGCAAAAAAGGTCCTTAATACCTAATTAAATAACTACTAATTTGTTTTGAGGTAGGTGTCCGTGTTGCCTGTTGGAGCTGCTATATCTAATCTTGCAGGCTTGCCAAGGACAAGCCTGCAGTAGAGCAAATGTAAGCAATGCTTTTTGGTCCAAATGCTGACCAGAACTTTCTGAGAGTTGAAACTGATCCAAGATCAACTGAGAAATATGTAAGGATCAATAGTTCTGCTCCAAGTTGTGTTACAGAACCCAATGAAAATCATGTACATTATTGAGTTTTCAAAAAAATGTCATGGATACTAATTTGGTTTCCCAATGAAGTTGTAGTGAGAGAGGTCATTTCTGCCTGCTATGTACACAGGCATTGAATTAATGTATTACTGTCAAGATATTGTGACAGTTTGAGCAAATATGACAAAAAACATACTTCAATTGATAGTTCTGTTGGTCACTTGGATTTTTTGCTATTACCATCCTGGCCTTTGGCAACCAGAAGTGACACGAGAGGGTGGAGGTTAGTAGCCTACGCTGAATAAGACATTTTTAGGCAACCAAAACATTCTCTCAGGAAATGAAAATACACTTTGAAAGGGTTAAAGTTCTAAGACCAAACACGGACAGCTCCCAGATCGTACAGTGACAGGGTAGCAGCTCGTCAATCACAGCATAGCCCCGCCCTAAAGCTTTCTCTGCTTTATTGTCTATTTGACTCTAAATGGGACCATAATTTACTAAAATGTCACCGTGCTGTATGGAAGAATACTTGAAACTAGAGGTTGAGACCATAAACTCATGTTTACTGAGGTAATAAATCAAGTGAGAAGTAGAGTCATTTTCTTATAGACTTCTGTACAACCAGACTTCTCTTTGTAACTGGAGGAGTCGGAGAAGTTTAAGGCACAAGCGAATTGGCTCCTATTCACCACCCTGTACATCACAGAGTGTTGTTGACTGTTCTAAAAGAGCTTGAAAAGTAGCAAGGACGGTGCAACAGTGTAAACCCCAAGATGAGGGGGGAGCCTCACTTCAGAAGGGAACGGTGCCAACTCATTTTTACACTGCAGACTCAGGGAAATAAGCAGGGAGGAAAGAAAAGTAGAACAACTGTTGCGTTTCACAAGGACAAATCCCTGAGCCTGAGTCGACTAGATGAGCTTTAGGACACAAGTTGGCATTATGTTTCATTTCAATAACAACGCCTCAGAGAAGTTGACTGCCTTAGCAATATACCCAGAGGGAAACACACACACACACACACACAGAAAAATGACATGATGTTTTACTTTGCTTTACGAATCAACAAAAATGTATTACCTACACTTTGAATTTAACAGAAACTTTAACCTCAGAAAGCAATGGCTGAAAGGAATTTCCTCTTTCATAGTATCTGTGTGCGCAGAGAAAAAAACACACACGCACACAGTTAATTGTCCCTGATATTCCCGCTGCATCCCTTTTAAAACCTGCTCCATTGACACTACAATGTTCCACTGGGACCCTGAGAAATAATGTGCAAGCAAGGTTTATTGCACACACACACACACACACACACACACACTGCAATGCGAGTTTACCACACACACAGGAACACACTCACTGTAGCCTATACATGGCAGTGTTTATCATGCCAATAAACACCCTCTCTCACACATGTACACTCTTTCCTCTTTCACTCAGACACACACACACACAATGAAATACAGTACACTGCAATATTTGTGATGCTTGAACACACACAGATGCAGGGGGGAAGGAAGCTATTTAAATGCTAAGTAAGCGGTCTCTCCCTTTTGGGGCGATGTGATTATACAGTCGATCTCATAAGCAATGCTTCACAACTGGATTTGCACATGTAGAACTTAATTACAAGAGGCCTCACTTCTTTCCTTGTGTCGTATTCATGGGAGTATATGTCTATTGAGAGGTGGGATTGAAGCTATTACCTCGCTTGTGTGTGTGTGTGTGTGTGTGTGAATCCAATCTATCAGCAGTTTAGTCAAGATTAATGTTTACATAAACAGGTTTGGGCTCAGTTGCCAGATTCTCTTTCTAGACTCTCTCTCTCTCCCTCTCATCATGTTTTCTCCTCTCTCCTTCCCCTGCCTTTGTTTTGCAGTGTGGGTATCGCGCTTGTGCACACACACACTGCAACCCATTTTGCTGATCAAAATAAGTCCCAGTGAGTAGACAAACTGGGGTATATGAAGAGTAAGCAAAGAAAAATGAGATGACTGAATGAACATTTTCCATCCGAGCGTTTCCATGCCGATAGATCATCATGGTTAGTGATGGGTACTGAGAACCAATCTTGTCCAAAACAAGCTTTACTTTGTCGACTACTTTGTGTTTAGTGAATATTTGTTAATGTTAGCGAGCTAAGATTGTGAGATTGGTGAACGTTTTGCCTGCTGAAAATCAGCGCATTAGCATCGTTATTGTGAGCATATTAGCATGCTGACAATGCTGCATTTAGCTCGAAGCACCGACGTTCCCAATCACAGCCTCACAGAGCTGCTAGCATGAATGTGGACTCTGAAGGAAATGCTCGGCTGCAAATATTTCACTTCAAAACCATAGATAAAAGCAGCTTGCAGTTGAAACACTTCTTCATTCAAATGTTATATTAGCTTTGGGCGTACAGCGGACCAACCACCAGGATCCTAGTGATCCAGAGCAGACTGTTGTACAGCGTAAAGCTCCTATAAGATATTTTATTGAGTAAATTTGAGTTTAATTTGAAAGGTAAGAAAGGAAAGAGTGGATCTGGTTACTTTTGTCAAGGTTGAAAGAAGTAATAAAGTTTTGCCGTCTTGGTTTGGACCACGGAGTCTCGGGTGTAGTTAGTTGTACGTCGGTGTACGTTTTAGATATGTCTGTTCCACACAACGTGATTGGCTGATGCCTTTATCCGCGAGGCGAAAGCTCAGAGCTTTTTACTTTTAGTACTGCAGCTGCCCTTACAAAGTCCATACTGTTGAATGCAATACACACTCAACTGTGACATACTACTTCCTCATAACATGGCGCCTTGAACTTTGACCCTCTCGCTCATTCATCTGCTGTACAAAGGATTTAGAACGGCCAGAAAAGCATGCTACCTTGCACACTGCAAAATGCGACCGGATATAGTACATCCTGGTATTTTTGGAATACGGCAATTGACATACTATGTATAGGGACATGCTAAATATTTCTCTAGCATACTAAATAGTAAGATATTATGGGTATTGGAATGCACTATAGAAAAATGTACTTTGCTCCCAAAACAAAATGATGAGTCGCACAAAGAAAAGTCTTTTAATCTGGCTTTTTCCAACACCAGTGCATGGCAATTATCATATACGCATCCTTCACCCCAATGTCCTCACACTTCCTTTCCACATCACAACATGAAGGGCACGTTACTTCATGCATTGTGAAATGATCCAATGTGGACGTACGTACGTACTAGAACACGTCTGACATAGATACTGGTTGCTGACTGAGAAGAGCTGAAAGCATTTCTAATTTGCATACATAGAATAGAACTGTTCCTAGCCGGGTTGTAACGATGACACATTTGAAGCACCATTCAGCTTTACATTTCTACTTCCTAATAATGTATGTTCTCCCTGGGAAAAGAAAACACGCTTCTTCTCCTAAACAGAAACTGTTAACATGAATAATTCAGGAGAGCTGCCACAACCGTCCTAAAGAGAACTGCTACCCTTGTTTTACACTGAGTTGTTTACATGTCTTTGGTACTTTGAAATGTTTCTCTATGAAGTTATTTATTTCTGTTAACTTCTGAGAAGCCTTAGTGAAGCAACAACAGAACTTTCAGACATTAATCTTTAATATTTCTGCCAAAAGGAAACACTCACTAGAGACTAACTTGATGACTTTCACAATATGTCCTTATCTTCAAATACTAACATAGATGTGTGAAACAATGTTATGTGAAAATGAGTCTGCAACAACCTCCATCCAGCCATCCATTTCAGTCCTGCTCATCCCGTACAGTGTATCTCAGCACATAAAGGTCAATATTGGTATCTGTCTTTAGACTGTGGAAAGGAAACTGGAGCACTTAAAGAATACCCATAGAGACATGCAAACTTCACCTGAAGCTGGTGGAGGAACCTAACCGAGGACCTTCTCACTATGCGGCCCCAGTGTACATGAGTTTATTTTCTCATGTCGGTCAGCATGAAAACAATGCCGATGGAAAGCCTATTAGGATAATTTGCCTTGGTGTGCAAAGAAATTAAATGCATCCATGTGACTATGCAACGTTTAGAGGTCGTGACAAAGTATGAAATATTGAGAAAGACCACTTATACCCATCCACCTCCCCACTGCGGGTGGGGAGGTGGATGGGTCAAACAAACACAGGACTTTAGACCATAAGATCGGTGTTCCAGACCGATGTTCGTGTCCCAAAGTGTTGGGAAGTGACGTGTTTGTGCCGTTTTTTCCGAAGTCATTTTGTTGTCTAAACCACAGGCTACATATACAGGACTGTCTCAGAAAATTAGAATATTGTGATAATCCCCATACGTGTGATTTAGTTTACTGAACCAAGCTGAGTGTTTTTCAAGGCTCAGGAAACCCTTGCAGGTGTTTCGAGTTAATTAGACGATTCAAGTGATTAGTTGAATACCCTACTAGTATACTTTTTCATGATATTCTAATATTTAGAGATAGGATATTTGAGTTTTCTTAAGCTGTAAGCCATAATCAGCAATATTAAAAGAATAAAAGGCTTGCAATATTTCAGTTGATTTGTAATGAATCCAGAATGCATGACATTTTTGTTTTTTTAATTGCATTACACAAAATAAAGAACTTTATCACAATATTCTAATTTTCTGAGACAGTCCTGTATTTAAAACCCTAAACCTAACTAAATGGTTTTATTGGTTTGACCTAAAATTGGTTTTGAACACACAAAAAGACTCACGAACTATTGTCAGTGTAGCCACAGTCTGATATTGCCAGCTCCTCCACATTACAGAATGTGGATTACTTTCCTTTTAACCAAAGCCAACTATAGGCAAGTATCAACCATAAGTTCTGTGTGCAAACCGCAGTGATGCAGTTCCGATAACTTGCACTTGAGCACATGAGGTATGCAGCGGGCATTGGAAGGATCAAAGCATAGTCCCACCTGTCCAGGTGAACCGGCTACCCGTTAGAGCATCGACAGACTAGACAGTTCCTGGAGGTGCTGCCAGTAAAATCAGTGCTTCACTCTGTAACTACACTTACTGAGAGTTTATCGTCACTATTATAATTGACTGTGCCGAATGAATGGCTCCGGCCTCACTCTCTTTATTGTTTAAAAGGACCCATAGTCACATTTTTCATGGCCAGTGACACACATTCAGTTCTGTAAACCCCGCTGATCTGAGGACACATTATCCCTGAAAACCACAAACTGGCAACCGGAGCACAGAGAGCACCTCCTGGCAAGAAAAGAGAGACAATTTGAGCTAGAGTCTCCCAGCTTTATTCTGACTGTGGCGCTGTCAGAGTCACCGGAAAGTCGGTGCCAGTGTGGATTCTCCGGCCGAGGAGGAGGTGCAGCTCAGCATTATAATGTTCCAGCTGCAGTCAAACACAGCTACGCAGATAAACTTGTTCAGTAAAATGCCTTTTGTCCGACCACAACTTGCTGCAGTGTATAGCTCATATTTACATTCAGTCGGATCACAAAAAAAAAGGCAATTTCCAGTATCGTCAAATGAATCTAGTCATATTTTCATATAAACTGTAGCACTTCTGAATCCCTCTGATAGTTTGCACTCTGGTCCCATGGAACTGCGAACTGTGTGGTATCTCTTCTCCTCTCCATTAATAAAGCCATGGATGCTATGTAGAGAGGCTGTCGGAGATAAATGGAGAGAGAAGAAGAAGGAGGGAGCCGAGGGAGGGAAGGAAAAGAGAGCAAGAGAGCAGGACACCAGAGGATAGAAGAAGCCTCCATTGTTTCGTATTTTCACAGGCACACACACACAGACACACATCCCGTTTCTATTTTCTGTAGCGCTTTGGGGACCCAGAGGACAAACAGGTTAACCTGTCGTTTTAAAGCCTACACACATATACACAAATATACATACACACACATATACACAGAGGGCTTGCACAGTTCAGCATGGCCTCATGGAGAAATACAATCAGTAGCCTATGTTGAAGAATTTTCTGTCCTTCGTCTTTCAGAAAAAAGAATGACCATTCAATAGAACTGGACTCCGCATTTTAGAAAATAGAACATATTTGTATCTAAATCAAATCCCGACATTTGAACCTGGGAGATGTCCCCTTATAGTTTTTGAAAAAATATCAAATCTATAAATGATCATGTGCAACAACATTTAGACACGCAGACTATTTGAGTGCTTACGTCAAACAGGTTGGATTTCTGAATGAGAAAATGCGGCAACATTGGTGTCTAACTGGCCGTGACTGCGTAATGGCCGTCGGCTTTAAAGGCTTCACCGTTGATTTGAAGCCATTCAAACCGGCTGTGACATGTCTAATCCCCGTTGATTTGCATTCAGTTGTATGCAAGTCTTTGATCTTTGGCTGCCTCTGACAGAGGCAGCCAAGAAGTGTGACAGGAAGTACAACCTGGAGTTGTGTCGAGGCCATAATCTTCAGTCCCACATAGAAACCAGTGCAACCAGTTCCAATCAATCCTGACAGGAAGCAGCAAAATAGATTATGTAAGATTTGCACAGCAGTCAATGTGGCCACATATAACAATCCAGGCTGGTCTCATCTAGAAACATAACCCGCCATGATTCGTAGATATCCGAAGAAATGATCATATATGTTGTCCACGAGATCACAAACGAGGAGGCAGAAATACCGCACAAGAACACACCGAGCGGGCGGTAGGGTGGTGGATGGGTCCAACAAACAGCAATCTTTCAACCATCTTTGTCACGGCCAGGCTTGCTTGTGTGTGTGTGTGTGTGTGTGTGTGTGTGTGTGTGTGTGTGTGTGTGTGTGGTATGGGCAGGGCTTCTACCTGGTCTCCTCCCAGCTTCCTGATTTCAATTCACTTCACCTGCCCAGTCAAGCCAGCTGCAACTCATCACTCAACAGTTTATCTACCCTGGTTCTTCATCCATTCGTCGCCAGATCGTTGTTGCAACTCACGTGGTAGCTAGTCGCTCTTGGCCGCTCTATTTTGAGAGTATTTCAGAGTTAGTTTTTTCCCCTAGTATATATCTTTGCATTGACCCTGTCTTCCTGTTCCAGCAGTTTTGTCCATCCTCCTGGTTCCCCAGTCTGCCTGCCCTGCCCTACCTCCTCCTGCCTGGATTCCACCCTCGCCCTCCCTGGATTTCCCTGCTGCACCCTGGTTGTTTTTCCCTACTTTGATTTCCTGGTTAATAAACCTCTACACCCATACTCCCTGGTCTGTGCCTGCGTTTGGGTCCACCTCCACACCCCGTGACAATCTTTTCTTAAACCTAAACTAAGAAGTTGTGTTACCTGAATCTAGCTAAGTTTCCTTTTTTAAAAAGACCAAATTCATGTTACAATTGGAAATTGAAATGTGTTGCTGGACTTTCGTAGGACAACGCAAGAGAAAAAATTGAAGAAACTTTTCGCGAGATATCATACGAACCGTTGTATGCGGATACGTTGAACAATTACAGGATAACGTTGAATGATAAAACATAACAAATTAGTCATAAGGCTGTAGCAGCAAATCTTTTGAGTGTGTTTAAGTGAGAGAGGGTGTGTTTACACTTATGAACTAAATGTTTCATTTGTAATAGAAAAATGTATTTCTTTCTAAAGTTACAAAGGCTCGCTTTGATCAAATCTGTCTCAGAGATGTGGATGTGTCGAGTCACCCATCTGGTCATTTTGTACTTGACTTAAAGGGGACATATGATGAAAATCTCATTTTTTTCAGTGCTTGCGCACATACATTAGGATGTCTGGAGTTCCTACCAACCCACGAACTGTGAAATAAGACAACCCAGTCAGTTTTTTTGTGGGCGGACTAGATCAGACAAACAAGTGTTTTCAACAAGTCATTCAGATTGGGCTCCACTTCCTGCATCACATGCAGGCTCAGTAGAATATTCCCCAACCTCCCTGAGTACCTCCATCCACCGCTTGAGAACTACCTTTGCAAAAGGTGCAACATATTTTTCTAGCAAGCCAATTAGGGCAGACTGGGCTTTTTGGAGAGGGGGCGAGAGACAGGCGCTAAAGCGCAGCATTTCAGACAGTATGAGAACAATTATTTCAGTTTTCAGTTTTTTGAACATTAAAGCATGTAAACATGTTTTAGTAGAAACCCAAAATACCCAAAAGTATCAACCTGAAAAGCATGATATATCCCCTTTAACAAAATCTAAAAGGCTCGTCTCTTGACTTTGACATTGACACTCCTCACTCGTGGTTTCACTTTTCCTTTAGTCCTTTTGCTTGATTCAATATCATGAAGGTTTTTTTTTTTTTAAACAAGGTTTTCAAAAAGTGTGTATTGCATCAACTCGTCATTTTCTTGACAACAGATATCCTTTGAATGCTTTCCGACGGTGTCCAATCATGCTGCTCGAGCAAGAGGGAAAGTGACCTTTATCCAGATACACTGGTGGAAATCTTGAGTGGCTATATGACTGAAATTGTCAGACTTATGGTAGATATCAATGTAGGAGCGTGATACGTAGTCTACAGTTGTGGATCGGGGCTATAGGGAATGGTGGATTTGACTGTGCAGACACGAGCACAAATATCCAGGAAAAATCAATAAAATCAGTCAACATAATGGGGCAGGCAAAAGGCTCCGCTTCTGAAAAGTAAATACCAATAAACTAAATGTATTTTGTGAAATTAACATATTCATTGATAATGATATAAGTTTATAAGAAAAGCAGTTTTTTTTAAGTATTTATTTTACTGATGTATTGTACATTCAAAAATAAAATCACCCCTTACCCTTACATTAAATTCATTATTTCTGTGGACTGAAATCATTGTTTTATTTGATGGCCTTGCTGCAGAAGCATTTCCTGTTTATGCCCTAAAAGAAAATTGTCAACACCAAAAGTGAAGTGGCCTCGCTCCTGAAATGATATATAATAAGTACTGGTCTGCTCAAACACAAAGTACTGCAGTGTGACGTTGATGTTCAAAGGAACGTCCAAGAGGTTCTGCATGTTTCAGCTCATTTCACGGCCCGAAAAAAAACACACACAAGTGTTTGATTAGTTTCCTCCCTTCCAGGCAGCCCATCGAGTTCAAACATTCTTCAGTTCAATTCAACGCTTTTTGCATGACAATGCTGCTACTAACAAGGACTGTTCCTGTTGGTGCACTCAGGGTCACTCTGACTTCTTCTTCTTCTTCTTGGTATTTTGTTGCAGTTCGCAAACAGGACAATCTATGTCTTCTTGCTCTTGAGTTGGTAAAACAAATCTGAACTTTTCTTCAAAATATGTTCTAATTATTAGTTATATATAATTTAGTTGTATACTAATGTTTGTTAGGCTCAGAATCAAATATTTGGACTGTAAATAATATATGCAGTGAAGTATTACATGTTCTATAGTCTATTTCCTGATCACAAACACATCTTCCTCTTTTTTTTTGTTTAAATGTTTAAATGTTTTTTTAACAGCAAGACTTTTAACTAAACACTGACGAAATATTCATGTTCATCTTCTAGATCTGTTACTCATTCATCAAAAAGTCTATTGCATTCTTTGAGGGGAAAAAAGGTTGTCAGTAACATCGAATGCAGTACGGTTCTTTAATGGTGACAAACGAAAGCTCCACAGTGTGCTGATGTGTGTTACCTCCAACACACGTGAGTCTAAATACCAACTAAACCACTTCAGTAAAAACATTGTTGGTAATAAAGTAGAATCAGCAGATAAACCTGTCGAATCAGTTTTGCAGGATGCTGATCTTTGCCATATTATGTCTGCTGCTTTAGCAGGCAGCGGCTGCACTGTTGCTGCTGTGTACACTATTGCTCTGTTTGATCAGAATCCTTAGGGATTGGCCTGTCAGACCATGTTAAGTCAACTCAGGATAGGCCACGCACACTGGTAGATGTGGTAAAGGGTGAACTGGAGAGTCACAGTGAAGACGAATCATTCTATCTTGTGCCATTTACATTAGGGTGCTTTAGCAGCCTTTGTAGTTGCTATAGGAATGCTCAAAATGTACTCTACTTAAGTAATACAGCAGAATACTGTCACAGTAAAAGTCTTAACATCTGCAGAATTTAACTGATGCTTACAGAATAGCTTAACCTCTGGGGGCAAAGGGCTACATTTCTGGGGTTCCACTCATTGTCCGGTTAGCAACTTGAGATGGAGACCGGAGTTGGATGTTGAGAGACGACATAAACGACCGGATTGTTTCACAAGTAGCCAGTTTAAAAAGCTCATTTTAAACCGATGAAGAGCTGAATAATCGTCAGGCGACAGCTGGTGGGTTCAGAGATTACATTTTGGCCAATGCCTCCTACCTCTTTTGCCCCCCCCACACAGAGGTTTTACCTGCATTTAACCAAAGGCTTCAGATGCTAAAATATTGTCCTAGTTACCTACAGATACAGCATATGAACGCTTAGTCCGTTCATAGAGATCAGTAAATCATGGTCCTAGTTCTACTAAAGTAGAGGATAAAGCAGGGCAAGCTTTAGGGTGTGGCTACCCTGTGATTGATGGGTCCTTACCGCGGCGTTGTTCTTGTTGTCACCTTTATTCCTTTCATAGTGTGTTTTTAGTGCATGAAAGTTATGTGAGAGGACAATCATTTGTACAACCAGAAGACCCTTTTTTAGGAAAGCATAATCGTGGTTTGTTGTCTGATCAAATGAACAACAACACTGTTCTTCTGGTAAGGACAGTCACACATAACATGTACAGTGTCCACTTGCAAAAGTTTGATGTGAAATCGTTTCTAATAATATTGCCCAGAGTGTGTGTGGGTGATTGTGTGTGTGTGTGTGGGTGAGCATGCTCTGTCGAGTCCAGATTAGCTGAGCTGTGATGTGTTCCTTACAGGCACAGGACGGGCCCCCCCCCCCCCCCCCCCCCCCCCCCCATCATCCCCACTGATGTGTTTCTGTTTGACAAGGGGGGCAGAATTCCCTGAAATCCCACCACCACCATCCACACCAACACACCAACACGGTCAGTGAACATCGCATCAATTATCATAACTGATAAATGAGTGTGCTGTGTGATGCCGGAGCTCTGTTTAACCCACAGAAGACCTCTTTCTATTAGCACACAAGAGACAGATTAGGAATTCAGGAAGTGATGTATAGATGCTCACACACTTTTCTATTTCTGCATGAGGACAATCATATCATTCCAGCTCTTAAGATCTGTGACTTCAAGCTACTTTGTCTTTGAACTCATGGTGTTTCTTAGAATTCCTTCAATTTGTTTGGCTGTAAAATTATGTAATTAAATTCCATAAAATAAGCTAAGGTTTAGTACTTTTTAAGGTTTAACCAGATCAGCTCAGAAAACATTCTTCAGCCCTTTGACAGCAAAATCTCCATTGCACTGCTGGGCACCAAGTCTACTGCTTGTTTAGACAGAGGGGTTTAAATGCAGGACAGCATTTAGCTTGTTTAACTTCAAAAAGCCTGCAGGAGATAAAATACTACATTATTGCTCCGTTGCCAAGGTTTCTTCAACTTTTCCTTCGTGGCACACAGAAGAAAAATGTAGTCTCACTCTGGGATCCAGTCTCATTAAAGCATATTGCCTCTTTTATCAAGTGACGACAAGCCAGAAGGAGACCTGAGACCAGAATGTCTTACACAAGGACGGTTAATAGCTACAATCCAGACGCTGTGACCGGCAAGATGAGTAATGCTGCGAGGGACACTGGTGAGTCTACTTTTCAGGGAGGAGAAACATTAAACTTTGTAGCTGTAGACAACAAAATGACACTCTAGGAAAGTCTGTGTTAGTGCTGGAGCTTGAAGGGTAGAAAGTGTGTTGTCCCATTGGAGACAAGGTTGAAAGCAAATCACATCCATACCTGCATCACGACATAAACGCAGTTAAGATTAGGTTAGTTCATTCAAGTCAGCGCTCACACGCACAGTCCTTAGAGGTCGCCATGTGGACTACACCAACCTTCAGCCGGATGATGTTTGTTCAAACCCTCATCGTCAGCAGGCGTCCACCCTGCTGACGATGAGCAAGACACTGAATCACTGAATCCTTATCAGCTGCAGGGCTCCTATCTGAGCTGAGTGTGACCTCCACAGAGATGATAACTGACCTACAGGCACCATAACAATTCCATAACTAACACTGTGGTAATAGCAGCGGCCTTATTAGTCGAGGTAGAAGCACTGAAACCCCATCCTGCATGTCTTGCAGTTCGGACAGAAGTGGTAACTGACTAACATTTTCATGGATCCCTTTTGGAAAAGTTAAGTCGGGCACTTTTTTTACCTTTTTAGTCTTCCGAATCCCACCCAACTTTTTTTTCCTATTTCAACACACTATATTCCGACGATATTTTCTCTCCCAACGATTAATAACGCAAAGCAGGTCAGGAGACTTTCTTGATTGTAGATTGTGTTAAAGATCGAAATTGTTAGCTTAGCATCGCATAAAGATCAGAAACAGGGAGAAACAGCTCGTCAGGCTATTTACAAAGATGACAAAGTCCGACTACCAGCATCTACAGAGTCAAAACAGACTAAATACAACTTTTTATTCTGTAGTTTTCGGTTTAGTTGATCAGTGACCAACTGAATGCTCGCACAATTTTAGCTGCATCCTCAACTAGGATTACTGCATTGTGGTCCTATTCCTCCGCCAACCAGTCAAGTTGCATTTCACATCTATGTCTGTCCAAAATTTCACTTCATTATGTGAAATTGTCATTATTAGCATAGGAATTCTTGAGTTATGGCCAAAAACGTAGTTTGTAAGGTCACAGTGACCTTTGACCACCAAAATCTAACCAGTGAATCCTTGAGTCTAGGTGGACAATTGTGCCAAATTCTAAGAAATTCTCTCCAGGAGTTCCAGAGCAGCCCAGTATCATGGCAGTGAAATAGTCAAAAAATGTAAGCTATTGATTTTGTGTACATGGACAGAAAAACAATACCAATGGAAAAGTCAATTGGATTTCTTGCCAAAACCTAACGTTGTGACGGTTTTCCTTAACCTAACTATATGATTTTGTTGCCTGAACTTAACTTTGGTTTGACAGCATGATGTCGTCCGGAAAAACAAGTGGTGAGTGAGCGACTTAGCAGACAATTTGAGTCCCCGTACATGAAACTAATAGATTGGATTTCGTGACTATTTCACATACTGCATGGAACTATGTTGTCAAGAGATGTTGCGTTCACAGGAATTGGACAGACGAACGGACAAGATGAAATAATAATGCCTCCGGCCACGTCGATGGCCAACGTGGAGGCATAAAAATATTGGCGATAAAAAGAAAGGCAGTGTTGCTTTGTGCAGCTCTACTTTAAACGGAACATGTCCTACTGTAAAACACCTAATTACAAACCGATGTGGTAAAAAATTAATCAGGCTTGCCACTACTAGTCTCAATAATGTGTCCTTTCTGTGTTTTCACTTATTCAATATGCAATTAACCAGCAGGCTGTATGTACTTTTGCCTCTTACCAAAATGCCATTGAGCAAGTTCTTTCATATGACACAAAAATAACGACTCTTTGATCATTTCAGCATGCATGACATTAAATTATCCCAGAGTTTCACAGAAGTGTAAGGATTACTACATTGTGTGGCATCACTTTGATCAAAATTGCTCTTTGAAATTTTGCAATACACAAGTCATAATAGTATCACACATGCCAGGCAGCGTACGCCTGATCAGAGGTTTCTATTTAAAACAGAAGTCGTAGAATCAGAGCCTCAGAGAGCCACAGAACTACAAAGAAACTCTGCTTAAAGAAACAGAAACAGTTGTTTTTCCATTGGCAACCACATATTTTAGGTTTTACAATTAGTACATTTATCATTATGGCCATGAAACATGAGTAAATATTTGCTGTCAATTCCAAAGAAAACACAAAAAAACAAACGCTGAATTGGGAATGGTGAGGTTCAGAAATGGCAGCTGAGAACACCACCAAGCTGCAAGGTCCATCTAGTAGTGTGCTTGTCAGTCATTTGTGAAGCCAACCTGGTGTCACTCCCAGAGCATCAAAGATCAGTTGGGCAATGGCTCCTTGGCGTGTTGATACGGACATGCAAGGCTTTTTTTTAGCATCTTTTTGAGACTAACGCCAATGTTTGCCCAAGCGTGTCATTGATAGATGCTTCAAAGCAACTGACGCGGTACGAAGGGGTGGCGGACGGGACAAACAAACTTTATTCAGGGATTCAAAGTTGAGTGATTTTTACTGACAGCGTTATGTCACGTGATGCTACGCCACTGGGTCACATGACGTTACGTCCTGTGTGCGAAATACAGGGGGGGGGGGGGGGGGGTCTCGGTCAGATCCCCTGAAACGGTCTCTAAAACCATGAGACAATTATTTGTAACTGCAGTTTTTATTATTCAAACTGCAAAACACGTATTATACAAATATTAATAGTGAGTGTGGGAGATGATTTTCCGTCATAAATGACACCGCCAGCCAGGATGCGCTAAGCCAGCCCGTCTTCATGTCTTTTTGTGGACCTAAACGGACCTTCTCTCTGATCACATCATCTTCTTCAGCGCATTGAAATTACCCAGCTGACGTGACATTGTGGATTGTCAACTTCCCATGTTGTTTGAGCCATGAACACATTTGAATATTTACAATTCTCCTAGACAGAGTCAATCGGCTAATAAAGACCATATATTATGACCCAAACCTCCACAGCAGCAGAGTCAAGTCCCTGAGGGTTTGAAAAAAAACAAACCGTAAGCAACACTTTGCCTTGAAGGTAATGGGTCCTGGCTGCTGTTGAGAAAACGGTTTGCATTTGGTTCTGAAGTTTACATTTGACAGTTTCTCATAGATTCCCAGCAAGAGCCCATAAACTAGACCACAGCAAGAATAATTGGTGCAAACAGGCTGAATCTACAATATCTCAAATCTACAGTCATGCGGCTTATAGCTCTTCAATAGCACCCTCCCTCTGTCTCTCTCTCCCTCTTTCTCCCTCGTTCACCCCGCCGTCCGCTCAGCCAGACTTCCCCCTCTCGTATATTTCCAGCGCCTCTCCGCTCCCTGTCATCCCTTCCACAATTTATGGATCTCCCTCCCTCCTCTCCTGTCCTCATGTCTCTAAATCTACAGTCCCTTCTGTATTCACTCGATCTCCTCTCCTCCTTCAACCCTTTCCTTTTCTTCTCATCCTCCTTTTTTTGTCTCCTCCCTTGCTTCCTGCATCATCCCTCCTCTTTACTCTAATCAGTTCACCTCAGCTCACATTTAAAGACCAGTGATCATTTCAAAAATGTAATTAAATTCAGCTTAACAACAGTTCCACTGAGCAGACTTCTACTTGTGGTGTTACTACAGATATGTAGATAATCATTTCAAGAACTTTTGTTTTTTTTATTTGGCTCACTTCATTTCAGTAACTTAGCAGGGATTCAGTACATCGCAGGAGCGCCGGGTGACAAAATGAATTAGTTTTACCACCGAGCAATTATAACAGAGGAAACAGCAGTGACTCCCTCTGCACTCCGCTCCTCATCTCTCCTCTGATCTCGCTCCTCATCTCTCCTCTGATCTCTCTTCTTTTTCTCCTCAAGTTCATCCATCTACTCCTTCTACCTGCCTGCTCTAAATGACACCTCTTGTTTCTCATCACTTTTCACGATCTATTTGTTCTTTATTTGTCTTTTACAGTCAATCAAAAACCTTCTGAATACCCAATGAAGACCGTGGCTGCTGTGATGTACAGGTGTACTCCAGGACCTGGTGACATCCCTGCTGGGTGTGCCAACAGACCACACTCAGCTACCTAATGTACAGTTACCTTTTACTTTAGTGTGATTCTGTAATGGAGTATGTTTACATTAAATGGGACATATCATGCTCATTTTCAGGTTCATACTTGTATTTTGGGTTTCTTCGAAAACATGTTTTCATGGTTAAATGTAAAAATAAATAAAAATGTTCTTATGCCGTCTTACTGAATATACCCGTATTCACTGGTCTGTCTTGTCTCACAATTTTTGAGTTGGTAGGAACTCCAAATGCCCAAATGTATGTGCACAAGCACTGAAAAAGTGAGTTTTTTTAGTGACATGTCCCCTTTAATGTATTGGTGCTTTCACCATCAGTAAAAGATCTAAATACTTCTTCCACCACCCGCCTACTCTCTTTCTCTGTTTCCACTCATCCATGCCTGCTTTAAACCCCCCCCCCCCCCATCCTTGTAATAGATGGCCGGAGTTGGTCAGTGTGACGGAGTCATTCTGCTTCCAGTCCATCTGCCTCCCGGTCAGATCTATAGGACAGCGGCTTCACACTATAAATCAACACACACACGCACACACACACACCTGCAGCCTCCGATGGGCGCTCGGTCTCCTTCCACGATTGATGCTCACCTTGTTGCTAAACGGCCAAGATAATTAAACTCCACGCATCCCTCTACTGAGTGTGTAGTTGTGTGTGTGTGTGTGTGTGTGTGAGACAGCCCTGCTGTGGCATTGTTGCATACACGATTAGACGACATACATCCCCTCTGTCTTCCCCTCTCTCTCACTCACACACACACACACACACCATCACACACACATCATTACACTACAGACACACTTTCTGTGTTCGTCCTTCCATTCCTACACACAATCTCTCTTTCTTTACACTCCCACAGAGAGAAAAGAGAGAGAGGGAGGGAGGGAGAGAAAGCACCTGCTGGGCTGTAAAGCACTCAGACAAACAGCGTCTGTGTTTGGGAAGACTTGAACAAATGGGAAAATTATACAGTGGAACCAAAATTGCACCCCTTTCACCCAAAGGTGCTTCACCCCAACTGGCTAAAAGGGATTCCCGGAGCATATTTCCATTAAAATGTGTTACTACAGGCCTAACGGGCCCTGGAACTGTTCACATGTCTAGTTAAAAAGTCAATGAAACAACTACAAAGTGGTGAAACGACCACAAAACGGTTGTTTCAGTCTTTCAGTCTGGGTGTCCTATACTCCATGTGGGGGGGCATATTGGTCATAAAAGGCCACGTGTAGAGTTCAAAAAAGAAAAGGGCAGATAAGGACATATCTAAAAAAAATGATGTTTTGCTGATGTGTTCATTGTTGCATCTCTGGCTCATTGCTCCTGCTCTCCACTGAGGGAATGTCTGTCACCCATGATGCCCAGCTTTTAGCGCACTCATGTTACTTCGCACACACGCATTGCATTTTGATGAATGAATAATGTGCAGCCTATTGGCCTTATGGGGGGAGTTCGTGGGACCGAAATAGTCAAAATACTTTGTTTTTGTAGCAGTGTTGAGAATCCATTGCTGTTTTTATTCTCGCTTATTCATGAACACACACATGGCGTAACACACACAAGAGCTCCCTCTCTCTCTCTCTTTCTCACTCGTGCGTAAAAACGCTCCCTCCGCCACTCTGTCTCTCGCCTCTCGCACAACACGCGCACGCTCACACAGTCGAGCGAATAACTATCTCTCTCTCCTTCCTTCCTACCCTCCATCCCTCCTCTCATGGCTTCACGCGCTAGTACGCGTCCACAAAACAGCCTGTGAAGTAAACTCATATCACAAATGCGTGCACACGCGTAAAATCGGAGCGTGTATTTTTTTTCCTCTTACCCGGTGCTTCGGTGTCTATTCCTGAATCCGAGCGGCGCCGATGACAGATTCTCAACCGGACGAAATCGTGAACATCTGCTGAAATAAATCCCACCACTGGCTCTCTCCTCGTGGGTCTCCTTCAGCCAGTTTCTCTCCCTCTCCGAACTGACGGGACGATGGATAGATAAATGAAAGTATAGAGGTCGTTTTTCTTCTTCTCCTCTCTGCCAAAAAGAACGAAATATAGAAACCTAAAACAGGAAACGTCTTCCTAACTGCAAAAAAAAAAGAATAGAATCCCTCACTCTCTCTTCTGCTCCAAGATGTTTGAAGGCTAAGTCCGCTCCAATTAACCACAGTTACGCATCCTCTCCTCTCCTTCTCTCCTTCTCTCCCCTCTCCTCTCTTCCGGGGCCGGGGATGTTAGACAGAGACAAGTAGGTAGACCTCTGCGTTCAGTCTGTCTCTGTCCGGGCACTGGTGTGGAAGAGTCGCTCCACTTTGCGCAGCCAAAAATAACTTCCAATCTCCGAACCGGAGTCCCGCGAAGCACTTGCACTATAATAATCCTTATTAAATTATTATAACGATTTCAGAGTGAAGCAGTTGTGGCAATTGTACGAGTTTATGCTCCTTCTTATCGTTCTTTATGGTACTTTCTGCCCTTGTAGTACCATGTAATATCTCTTCAGAGGTTAATGTAGTGGTGGTTCTCTGCGTGAGTACTTCATATTTTATTTTTAATGATCGCTTTAACATTTATGTATTATTCCTAAAGGGACATAAATATTTGCTGGTACATAAAGTTTTACTATACGTTTTATTGAAGGATACACTTCAAACGTTAAAATGGGGGGAATGGGCAGAAATGTCGACCTTAATGATGAGATAATCAATCGATTGTTTCTGTTTGGTGTCGTCAATATATTGATTAATCAGTTAATCACCCCGGAGGTGCTGTTATGCCAGGAGGGAGTAGCTGCAGTGCGGGGTTCCCTTCTCGTCTTAAAATCCCCCACAAGTCCAAGTTTGCCGGGTGATAACGTCCGACAGTTAATCAGCCAATCAATCAGCTGATCGATTACAGCGACCAGTCCATATCCAGACAGAAGTCAATGATATAAAACGACAGGTTCCAAGTCAAGGTCTCTCCTTGTTTCTGCTCTGTGTCCTAATCCATCCGAAAAGACGGAAATAAGAGACCACGCGTGTTCTCCATTTCTCTCCCCCGTTCCTCTTCTCTTCGTCAATTCTTTACTTTTCTCGTTCCCCAGAGTACGTCCCCTCCAGGTCAGAGTGCTTCGCCCTTCCTTCTCTCCCCCTCGATGCGGTCCAGAGACACACTCCCTTTGTGCCAAAATCACGAAACAAGTCCACTTGAAACGACTTTTGGAAATCCTTCTCGCAGCGCTGGACGCAGAAGGGAAAAGCGCGAAGCCTTGAGCTGCTTCTTTTGGGTTCTCCTCCAAACACAGAGTGGTGAGACAGGAGGGAGAGAGGAGGAGGAGGAGGAGGAGGAGGAGGAGAGATGAGCTGGATCTTCTCTCTTTTAGCGACAGAGTAGACGGAACGATTGGGGAGAGGAGAAGAAGAAGGAGAAGAAGAGACGTGGAGGAGAGCGTCCGCTCCGGTGATTAAACCAGGAAAGAGAAACCACACTTTTGGCTCGGTGGCCGAAATAACTGGAAGGGAAAGATGCGCCTCTTTCTATCCCCCTTCTAGAAATAAAACCTTTCCTCTCTTTACTCGTTTCCCTCAGATACTTCACCACCTGCCCAGGGAAGGACAGATAAGAGACATGCAATCTGCCACATCTTGCGGAGGCTTTTATCCAAAGTGCCTTGAGAGAGTCCACAAGAGAGCACAGAGCAGCGAGAGACAGAGGGAGAGGAGATGAGAGAGAGGGAGAGAGAGGGAGAGCGAGAGAGGGAGAGAGAGAGAGGGGGAGAGAGGGGAGCCCGCTGTGTGCAAAAAGAAGAGAAATAATTAAAGAAATGTCGTTCCTTCCTACGTGTTGATATTCAAACACGCGCACATTTTCCAGATGCCAGATAGTTTCCTGTCCCAGAAAAAAATAACAATAAAAAAGGATTTGTTGTTGGGAGATAAGACACCAAGAGAAATGAATGGGACAGACAGCCTGCTGCTTCATTCAGCCGCCTCTCATTCCCCTTGTGAAGGGCGCTGTTCCTTCAGCACCACGAGGGCGCGCACACCACACACACACATACTTCGAGTGAGAGAGAGACGGTTCCTCTTCTGTTGTTGAATTTGCATTATGAAGTTTTATTTTTACATTTGTGAGTGCGTGCGCGTGTGAGTGCGTGTGTGTGTGTGTGGGGGGGGGGGACAATAAAGTGTTTTATCCGTATTCTTGTGCCCCAATCACATCTTGTATGCCATAGATTTTTATTAACAGGAGCAAATGAAAAGAGAGGTTAAAGATGAAAAATAAGAGAGGACATGGTTACAGTGTGTGTGTGTGTGTGTGTGTGTGTGTGTGTGTGTGTGTGTGTGTGTGTGTGTGTGTGTGTGTGTGAGAGAGAGAGAGAGAGAGAGAGAGAGAGAGAGAGAGAGAGAGAGAGAGAGAGAGAGAGAGAGAAATGTGCAAGTACTTTTGGTGTCTCAGCATGATGAAAAGTGCCACTTTGTTGCCACCTCTTGGCAGTGGAGAGTAATTATCTGGGTGGGGGGATGGAGAGAAGGAGGGAGAATGGAAGGTGAAAGGATGTAGCGATGAAAGGAAGGAAGGCAGGTAAGGAAGGAATGAGGGAAGGAAGGAACGAGGTAGGGAGGTCACTAAACAAATGAACACATCCTGAATATGTTCAATATATTAGGTGCCACACATGCCTTCAATGTCTGTCAACACTAGTTCATCTATCATCATATCATGGATGGATGGATGAAAACAAATGTATTGGCAAACTATCTGTCTCTAAAACAATTTTTGATATATATTATTTAATTATTTTCATAGTAATTTATTAATAGTTGTAGTGACATAGTAAAGATGTCAGTATGTCTTCCAGAATGACCCTTGTGGCAGCATCATTGGTCAATGCCGTGGAAAAACAGAAATGAGAAATTTCAAACTTAAATGAAACCAACGTTGGTTGTGGTACTTGGAACAAACAGCAGTCCCCCGTGTCAAAGTCCCCCCCCCCCTCCCCCCCCCCACACACACACACACACACAAGTTATAATAATTACCATGGCCTCAAGAAGCCTCTGTCACTTGTAAACGTGGTGGTTTTGAGGCATTCCCTGCTGATTCAGTCTCTCTGAAGTGATCCCCAACCACTAATGACTGTGTTGCCACCAATGCGATGGCCGTAATCAAAATGTTGACCCATCAGACATCTACACGAACTACTCATTCATGGAGAATCTGCCTCACTAGCCTTCAGAGAGGCACACAGATGGTGTTTGACGAACAGGCCCTGGCGTGAGATTGCATGCCTGACTAAAAGGTGAGACTTTCAAAAAACATGAGGCTACTTGTATATAGTATATATACTGTATAGATATACATATAGCTATATATATATATATATATATATATATATATATAACTCTGCATCCAGGCCTCATTAAAAAATCTGCATTTGAGCAGTCTAGCAAACTGCACGGCTGTAGCTCTAGGAGGAAGTATAATGAGTATTCATTAGTGCCTGGGTCCAGCATACCATAAAATAAGTCACACTGAACAAGAATGAGTTGCACGAAATGAATTATGCGGGGACCGTGCTGTATGTTTCCGAGGCAAAAATGTGTCAAAGTTTGCAAAGTCTCAGGTCGTAATAGTAAGTCCTGTGAAACCATGCAAATTCAAATGCATTGAATATTAACAGACGTTGAGACAATTCAGCTGCACAGCGAGGAGATGTGTGTTGGGGTGAGTCTTGTTAACGCTGGTTATCTTGAATGATGGCTTGTCCGAAGAGGCTGTAGCTGTGGACGCGGTGATTTGGGGCGTTTCAAGGACCGTCTCAAAAAGGAAAGCTTGGGAACAGATGGTGTCATAGATGCATAGGCTTACTGGCAATCCTTCCTGCCCTCTCCCTGACTCTGGTGTCATGCCGTTCCTCGACGGAGGGAAGCAGACAGCCAATGAGCGACTCACCAGTGCGGAAAATATACTGGACCTCATCCCTGGAAGAGGAGACGGTCTGTCTAAAGTGGGATGGGAGGTGTAAGGACCCTTATTATTAGTATTGGTATTAGTAATGCTGTCTAAAATTGTGACCATAGTTGTTTCAAGAAAAACTGTCAGTGACAATTCTGTTATCTACTCAAAAAAAACAACCAAAAAAGTACTTCAATAAACAGCTCCTCCTCACTATTTATTTTGTTGCCAATCAATCACAATCTGTGTCCAAAAAGCTTAAATTGACTTCATTCTTTAGAAATAATCTTGGTAGAGACACTTACTTTGTCTTTGTGAAGTGTGCAGTAGCAGATGGAACAAGTAAAGGGGCTGATCGGTTGCACCATCCAGGTTGCCATGATGACACATTTTATCAGTTTGTCATTTTGGAGTAAAGTGGGTCCTCTCGACTACAAGTCGAAAAGGATAAAGAAAAGAATAAGGAGAAGAAAATACATAGTGAACTGCTAATTATGCACCAGTAACAACAAAAGAGATTTGTTTAATCCACTACAGATACATATTTTCGTTTGAATAAAATCTTTTGAATTCATCTTCAAAATGTACTTTTTTTATTTCGCACAAGTTAGTTAGAGAACTGTTAACAGACTACGAGTTTACGGCCATGCTAGTGGCCCTATGAGGTTATACGGTTGAGGTAAATGCTAACCTCAATGGTTTTTAGCATTAGTTCTGTGTCTTAGCACGCTAACATTGGCTAATTAGCACTAAACACAAAGTGCAGACTGATGCAGATGTCATTATTCGTATTATTTTAGTAATGGACAATGTGATATTTTGACCTGATCTTGGCATTAAAGAGTCAGACGATCGCCAAGATTATAACGGTTCATTCTCTGGGGACCATGATTGTCTGCACATCATGTCATCTCAATGTGTCCAGTATAGTTGTTGAGATATTTCAGTCTGGACCGAAGTTGTAGACCAAGTATTGGACAAATTGAAATGTTGTTGTGATGATGACATTGTATGGACGAGAACATAAAGGTGGCCTTATCATGCTCATCTTCAGGTTGATACTTATATTTGGGGTTTTGTACTATGAGCATGTTTTCATGTTTACATTTTTCTCATATTCTTTAGCTGAATATATACTTGTATTCAACCTCTCTTTAATCTCTTTAAGGCCCCCTCCCGTAAAAAAGCCCAGTCTTGTCTGATTGGCTTGCGAGAAAAATATAGTGCCCAGATGGAGGGGGCTGTGTATTCTAATGAGGCTGCATGTGATATATGGGAGGGGGAGACAAATCTGAATTTGCTTGTTGAATCACATGTTTTCGGATACAGGCCGTCCACAAAAAAAATTACTGGATTGTTTTATTTCAGTTTGTGGGTTGGTAGGCACTCCAGATACACAAATATATGTGCACAAGCACTGAAATAGTAAGTTTTCAGGATATGTCCCCTTTAAGTGTACTTTTCAGACATGTCTGTCTACCTTCAGCGTTAGTATGTTTAAACCATCTGGACCTCAAACAGCCATGAGGGGTCTTTGTGAATAAGGGAATGGATCCTTTAATGGGGGAGTAAAAGCTCCTTTATGTTTCATATTCTCTCCTCAGTGGGAGGGGAATTCATTCTTCCAGTTTGCCCTGAATGAAGACTGCAGAGCCGTGATGTTTGGTGTTCATTTTTATTATCAGCCCTGATAGCATAGGCACGGCATTTGCTTTCGCTTGAGGAGGGGGGGGGGGTGTACGCAGCTGAAAAATGATTGAAGTAAACTCTCTGAGTGAGCAAAAAGCGTTTGCAGCGTGAGAGACTCAACAGTTCTGACTGAGCGCCGCTTGTTTTCGATATTAAAGCATACATCCCCTCTCTTTTTGTTTTGCTCCTGATTTGTGTATCGCAGTCGGCCTGAATCAGCGTATATACTCCTGCAGCGCCGGACTTGAGTGATAACCAATTTTCCTGGAAATAAACTGCTGTTAGTAAAGTTATTGTTAGTCGCGGTCAGCAATTTATGCATTTCGTTGCTTTGGGTGTGAACACTGGAGAGGGTACTCCAGGAAGGGCAGCGGTGAAACTATTTTGTCCTCCAGCAGCGATGTGCTCCAGTATGTTCTCTCCCTCTCAAGGCTCTAATTATACAGGTCTGGGGGAAGGAATCCACATCTCATCAGCAGCTGTTGGTTAAAATGTCCAAGGGAGCTCAGAAGTGTGGCTAAAAGCCAGCAGGCAGAGACTCAACCAGATCCACTTGGTGGGGGAAAAACACTTCATTCACTAGAAACAAATCTGAATAAAACTCAACAGTGACAAACAGAGGCAAGTATAGTCTGTAGCAGTTAATGAAAGGAAATGATCAGATTCAAGATTATTTTTCAGAAAAAGTGGGATTTCCCAGTGTAAAAAACACTATTCCGCCCACTGTTTAAGATATATATATATATATATATCCAGTATCTGTGGCTTTCACAGGAATATAATAAGCCAGTCCCGACAGGCTACTTGTGAGCACTTTGCTGTGTTTGTTATTATATATGACGTTCGTTATATCATGAACAATATGATTATTTTGGGGGAGTTGCTTTAGAGGGAGGCCTGAGGGGACATGCTGTCAGTGTTGCCGACCAGGAGCTAATGCTGCTAGCTACTTTCAATGGAAAAGAGTTGGCAACATTGGGCTGGGTGTTTTGGTCGGATAACTTTTAGAATCTAGTGCGCTCTTGCTGGTTTCTCCAGTGTCGTCAGCAGCCCCTGCTTGAAAGGGATAGTTCGAACAATTTGAAGTGGGGTTGTATGAGGTACTCATCCACAGTCAATGTATTACCTGCAATGGATGGCAGTCGACACGCCACCAGTTTGTAGGGGCAGGCAGGAGTACGGACATGGGAGCAAAACAATGTACTGCTGTGGACAGGGGCAGCAGCCTTCTAAAATAATACCCAGCTTTTCCTGATTTCCTGTTATCATATTTCCTGGGAAACGGGAAATAGTTTGGAGGTGTGTGCATTCCCAGGACCAAGCCCCTTGTTCCCCCGTCCACAGCACATTGCTTTGCTCACATGTGCTAAGTCCTGTCTGTTTCTCCAAGCTAGGGGTGTGCCAAGACTGTGACTTTAATTAAACATTGATGTTTTAACTTGAGTTGCTTTGTATAAATGTCATTCTTGTGCTTTTTATTGGTTATGAGGATGCTATGAAGTCCATAGTTGCTGTCAGACACCAAAATCACCTCGCTCATTTCACAGATTAGTTTCTGTGATGAGGTGTTGTACCTGACATCTTCAGAATTCTTACATACTACACACATACATACATACATTATGAGTCTTGAATGCTACTTTATAATCCAAAGGTTTTTAAATAGCCCTTGTTATTAAAAAAAGTGTACATAAGCGGAGGTAGAACTTGGCGTGGGTTGCGACTCAAAGGGTTAAAGAGAAAACTTAACTTGATTTGGTGTTTTGGCCGTAGTAGTAGTACATTTTATCAAACGCCAATCAAATATATGTATTTATTCATGTACTTTTATTTGTATGGGGGCATGTGCAATATTAAACATGAATGTTTCGATGTATTGTACCAGAGTTAGCTTGAAGCTGATCTTCATCTGCAGTCCCTCTGATGGAGCAAGTCTTTCTACATTCACCCCAAGATTCAACACAACAGGGAAGCTTGTTGACAGAGCTGAATGCGACGTGCTTGAATTCAATGTTGAAGTCAACAAAAAACTGAACATTGTTGTAATGTAGCGGTAGCAAAGTGGATTGGAAATTTTGCCTTCAGCAGCACTGGGGACTGGCAACAGGGAGTAAATCAATAGAGATAGCATCAGAGCCAACAGGGAACAACAGTGGAATGAAAAGCACTGTTGGTCATAAATGTTAAAATTACCCATTCGCTTTCCATGGCAGCAGTGTCTGCTATGCTGTTTTGTTAACATGCTTTCATGCATCATGAAATTATATGGTATTTTAATACCTTTGATGAATAACAACTTTAGGCAGGCTCATTTAATCATTCCAATACTGGCGTAAACCAACCACGACCAGCCCTGTTTGTTCACTTTGGGAGCAAACCTTTAGTTCAGGGGTCCCTAATAGGTGGACTGCGGTCCGGGTCCGGACCCAGACTCTGTTGTATCTGGACCTTGGACCTCCAACCTATAGATAATTGAGAATTACAACATTTTGACGGAGTGCTTCTATTTTAACCGGCGCAGCTTTTCTAACCTTTGCAGCACTCGTTCAGCGGTCCAGGAAACACACCGACCAGTTACCTGAGTTGTAAAGCACATCACGTGATGCTACTCAGCCAATCAAATACATGTATTCTGAAAAGCGTCGCAACTCCAGTGAAATTTCCACACAGAGAAACGCAACAGGAGCAATATGTGAGAAAAGTTATTTCACGTTCTCCAAAAACAGAAAAGTGGTCTGAGAGACCAGAGTCTTTAACCAAGAATGGACAGACTCTTGTGTTATATTCTTCCTACGGACAGTTCAAAACCAGTATGTCTCATATGTTCAGAGACTGGCAATTATTAAAAGCGGTAATGTGAAGCTCCACTATGAGACAAAGCATGACATCCCTCACACACTCTTTGTGACATAACGGCAATCATCTGGAACATGATGTTATGGTATGTTGTTATATATTGTATATTGTTTGTGACAAGTTAGCAATAAACACAAAGGGTCAAAGGGGTCATGATGTTGTGTGACACCAAGACTGTACATGGTGGTGAAAAAAAGTCTACTTATTTTGGTCGGTCAATCTTTTTTTCCTCTTTTACTTTTAAGTGCATTTCCAAAACACAAGCATTAGCAAAAAGTAGCATACCTGGCTTACTATGTTATTCTCTACAGCAGTAACCTAGTTTTCAAGTGGCATGTCATTAGTAAAATATATCGTTTTGAGGTGTTATAGATTACACTTACACAAAGCTAGGACAACCAAGGTGCTACTCTTTATTGGATTTGGGAAAGTTTACACTCAAATCACTTAAAAACAAAAAGTTGTGACAAAGTGGGTGAGAACACACCATTTGTCCCCATATTACACTGATCTATAAATCTAACCTGCTTGTCAATTGCAAACAAATTCATATAAACATTCATTCAAGTCAAACACGGACAGGTATTAAGTTAGTTCATCTTTATTGATTCAGTTGTGCATTTCATCAGTTGCATTGTTACTTCATCATTTAAGTTTAAGTTACTTTATGATGAGTTGAGTTTTATTCAGTTACGCTAAGTTAACTGTTTGTTTTTGTTTGTATATATGTTTGGTTACATGTGTAGCAGGGCCACTTTTGTAAAGAAAACACCTTTTGTTATCTGGACAAAGTATGTTGTGTCTGCCTCCTACCACTTCAAAAGCCACTCCGGTCCAGCCTCACCACACAAGTACAATTTTGGAACCCATCAGCTATCCGACGACGATAAGCGTGTGGGGGCAAGCGGCTATATTTCTGGGCTTTCTGGTGTAACCAGCATATATCCGGGTCCAAGAGTTCCTTTTTCGTGCTCTGCTCATCTGCTCATCTACAATCCAATTAGCAACTAATTGCAGCTAATGCAAGACTGGGGTTGGAGATGAGATCCGACATGTATGAGCAGATTCTTTCACAAGAAGTCGGTTAACAAGCTCATTATAAGCCAGTAAAAAGTTCAATCACATTCAGACAATAGCCGGAGGGTTCCCAGATTGCATTTCAAATGCAACCAAAGACTGCTCGAATGTGATTGGTCAACACTACACAAACTACAAACGCACTACAGGCGGCCCCAAAAATGCCTTGCGTCTCTTCAAAATGCGCAATGGCGGACTGCGAGACCGAAAGTTCTGGTATTCAGCCAGCAACAGAGCGTGTACACTTGTGAAAAAAATGGGAGCCCACATATATAATGTACTGTAGAAAAAAAATGTAATTACAAAATATTAAAACAAATGAATGGTAAAGTAATATTTCTATGATTCAAGTATTATTTGTAATTTGCCTTAAAACGATGGGAGAAAAGGTAATGGTTATCTACATTTGTGACAAATCATTTTCATAAAGCAGTTGCCAGGACCGGTAATGTCTGTTTGCTGGTATTGACATACTTTTACTGTGAATTTTGAGTGTCACCGTTATCATAAACTGCATATGTGCCATGCTAGAACAGAATGCACGACAGGCGTAATAAAGCTTAATATGAAGATACAACTGGCGCCAATTTTCTGAATCTAAAATCTAAATGTGCTCTCTGTTAAAAAATCTGTTGATGTCATTGATTCAGAATGTATTCATTAAATGTGAAGTTCTCCAAAGAAATTTAATAAAAAATCTTAAATTGAATCTGGGATTTTGGAAGCTTTAAAGGACGTTTTTACTACACACTCACATACGTCTGTCTCATCCCAGATTTTAAAACCTTCTCATTTGATTTCTAGAAATAGTTGTCCAATTAGGGAGCTGAGAAGCTGTTAAAAGGGGGCAGAGAGAAAGAAGGGGGTTTATGGTTAGAGGCGCAGAAGGAGAGGATGACAGAGAGGAGGAAGAAGAGGAAGACGGGTTAGGAGAGATACAGAACAGAAAGGAGGATAAAGGGTAAACAGGCATTTGGAAGATGGTTTAATTGCTCTCAAGAACAGTGGCTTATTCTCTCTCTCACTCACTCACTCACTCACTCACTCACACACACACACACACACACACACACACACACACAGTTTTGCTCCTAATGAGCACTTAGAGCACTGAACCACCACCAAGCTCTGTGAAAACTGGTCAGGATATGCTCACAGCTCATGGATATATGAACACACACACACACACAGACAGAGCATGTTGGAGGTTCGTTGTTTTATTCTATAATGGAGAGTTTCCAGTTTGGAGGGCCCAGCTAACCCACTGATTGCCAAACATGGCAAAGAGTGTGTGTGTGCGTGTGTGTGGGGAGGGGGGGGGTGCTTACACTGACACAGCCACAGTTGAGAATGCCACGCATAGTAAGTGATGAAATAAAACACATACCCATCAGTACAGCCGAACAAAATGACCTTTTATTGGCTATTGATGCTATTGTATAACACTACAACATAAATATGAACACCCCAAAATGCAAAACGACAAATTATTTGACCCCTCTACTGTTCCAGACACCAATGACATTCTTCATGCGGAACTCTTTCCTTAATTTACGTGACAGTAGGACCCTCAGGTGACATGGCATTGACAGAAGTTGTTTTTCCCTCCCTTGGCTTAAACAGGTCCCTTAATCCCGCTGCTGACGCTGTTAAAAATGATAGACTTTCCTTTATGGATTTGGGCGTTAATTATACTGCTGTACAATTCTCAGTTAGAAGCGTTTGCTGAATCTGACGTGGCGCACTAGTACAAGCCCACTGTACCAAAAAAAAGGAAAGCAAACTTAATGATAAGAATACGGAAGTGTTCTTGCTATGAGGTCCAATGCCTGCTATGTCTTAGTTCACTAGAATAGAAGTCCTATGAGAGGGGTTTCGCTAACATGCAGAACACAACTCATCAGTGATGGCAGAGCTGACCTGCGCCCTCTCAGAAAGGTGGATCCCAACTGCGTTAGGCCCACAAGCAGTGACCTTATTCGTCACAACAACTGGTTGTAGATCCATAGTGAAATGACTGTTCTACTGCCATATCTACAACATAGTCTCTCGCATTTACTTGGACACACATGGGTCCTCACGCTGGCTCTTTCTGTCTCTCCCTGAACCATACATAGAATCTCCAAAACCAGCCAAATCGTTTTTGACGTGTGTGACCTTACTTTCAACTGTCTGCCAGCATGTTTGAAAAATATATCGAAAGGTTAAGGTTGATTTAAACATCTCTAACTTCTCCTAAAATCTAAAAGCATGCCGGTCTTTTCCAGCCTTTCTTGCCAACTAACACAGCAAGCATGAAATGGACATGGACTTATTTTTGGAGTCCTCGTAAAATAGAATGTTCATCGGCACTCAATTCATCTCGGGATATGGTGGGCCGCGAAGGATACATCAGATGTCTCCTCCGAATCTGGGAGCAGAAGGCTGCATTCGTCAGCTGCATTTGAAGGAGTCTTCGAAAACATGCGAAATGGGACAGCCTAGTCGCAGCTGCTGTGACGCAACCGGTCTACAAATGCAGCCCTCCGAAGGATGCAGCCGCTGAATTGAGACACAGCTATTGACATGCGACCGGGGATCAAACTGCCGATCCTCTGATTGAAGGGCGACCCTGCCCTCCACTGAGCCCCTAACTGTCTCAGTCTGTAGCCATAGTCTTGGACTGTAGTCAGTCCGTAGCCGTGTGGTTTTGGTTTTCGGAACCCTAACCCTGTTGCCTAAATCTAACTTCCAGAGACGGCTGAAGTTTATTTTGAAAAGACACTATGTATGGATCGAAGCGCCGGCCCTGATACGTCCAAACACTGGGTACCTAGAGTGTCATAGTTTGATGCTAAGTGGCACAAACCAAGTGTCAGTTTTTAGTCAAGTTGACTGTGAGAATGTGTTTCTTAGGTTGACATGTATAGTGTCTGGCTTTCACATCGGAGATCAGATGTCGAATTAGTGTATCCACAATCGTTTCCTCCCCTCATCCATATATTTTAGTTGTTTCCAAACAATTACCACAATTTATTTGCCAAAACAACACTTTGTTCTCCTCATTTTACCCACACTCTAGTTGCCATTTACAAATATTGTAGAAAGCAAGAATTGTAAGAATTTTGGCATTGAAAGCGACAAAACTTCTGCATAGAATGTTCCAGTACTGACGTTCTGGCGTCTGGTTGAAGATGCTGATTCTCAGTGGTATTGGCAGTGACAGCACTCCTTACAAATATCATTTGTTACAATATAAAAAAAACATAAACTCTTGTCCACCAGATATCATCTGGCATCCCTGTACTACCCCCTCCTCGTCTGTTTGATTGGCACCCTGTGTATTCTATTTGTCATACGCTGGACTGCTGCCATGTACAGAACCGTACAGGTTACGTAGACTGTGAAGGGGTTTAGAGACCAGAGGAGCATTAATGTGTACCTCTATGTTACATCCATTCAGAGTTTATCAAGAACTCTGGAACATAAGATAAGAAAGAACTTTACTTAGCCAGAGGGAGAATGTTGATGGGAGCCGTTCCTAGATGTTTGGCTTTCATCGTAACCAAACCATAACCAAAGCCTTATCCTATCATCAAATATATGTATTTTTCATTCGGGAGTTGTTGCAATTTTGGAACTCTAAGGGCTTCAAAATGCTTTCACGTGTCGTTTTAGAGGGCAGGACAAACATATGTTGTCGTTTAATTGAGAGGACTTGTTGGATTCTTGGTGTGAGCTTATATGTGTTTTCTTGCAACCCACCTTCAGGGTTTTCTCTGTATTGTCGATGAAACTGATCAGTCCTTGCTATGAGTTTGGTTAGTGTGCCTTGTTGGCAATAGATTTAAAGTTTGAGTTGTTAGTATTCTTTCTTCGACTGGCTGCTGTTTTCTGTTATTGCACCTCTTGGAAACCACCCTTTGTCTCTGTGCAGTCTGTGTGCATGGGTTCTGGTATCAGAACACAAACACACACACACACACACACACACAAGAATATACACAGTCTCCTGATCAAAGCAGTGCCATATGTCCCAGCCCTGATGATGAATATGAGAACTGACAGATGATTAGACAGCTGATTAGCTCTACGCTGAACGCTGTGTGTTGCTCTGTGTGTGTGTGTGTGTGTGTGTGTATGTGTGTGAATGCGTAGGAAGGTGTGAGCACATCCATCTGTGTGTGCTCCGACTAGTCAACAGCTGACAGAGCAATTTCAGTCATTTCAGACAAATACTAATAAAAAACCCGCTCTCCATTGAACCACTGGCACGCAGCCGTCCGCGTGTCCGTGAAGTCAGATCCACTCGGCGTTTACAGACCTGAAAAAGGAAATATTTGCATGTTGTCATCAATCTCTCTGTCACAAAATGCAGAGATTACCACAACAATCCCACTAAAACAAGACACCGTGATATAGCAGAATTTGACTTGTGTTCCTTGTTGGGAGCGAACAGGTTGACGGTGTGATTGTATGGCAGATATCGCCTCTGCTCTGTTTGGACAGTTTCTGCGTCGCACTCACAGAAACCCGCCGCCATTGCTTCAGGATTCAGAGCTGCAGTCACTGAGAGAAAGTGCTTTTGTTTGTTTTCACCATTCATTTTACACCCAGTGACAAATGTGCTGTAGCCTACACAGTATCACTGGCAGCACATCACACGATTCACATGCTAATAGGGCCTACAATGTGTGTGTGGGTGTTAAGAAATAGAAAAAACATTTCTAACCTTGCAATCTTTTAACATGTTAAATGATTAGGTTATAGAATGCATTGCCAGTGTCTGTGTGTAGGCAGTCTCGCATGTACTAAATCCTCACATCGGTCTCACGTTGGTTTGGCCTGCATTGAGAAAGGTCATGGCAGCCAAGAGCGATGCTAAAAAAAATTAATCGGGATCTCCGTTGCTTTTTTCTTGGAGGAAAGATTAAACGATCAACACCACTCTCATGCTTGTGCACTGGTTGGGAGACAAATTCGCCAATAGCTTAGCATCACTGATGGCAGCTAGCCTGGCTCTGTTCAAAGTTCAAAATTACACCCACCAGCATCTCTAAAGCTCACTCAATGACCCGTTCTATCTTGTTTAAAGTCACACACAAACAGCAACGTTGACATGTGTGGTTTTAGGGGGGATCTACAATGCTGGGAGTAATTCTTGACGAGACAGTTTATCAGTCCGCCAAGCACTACAGCATCTAGTGCTATAGCAAGGGTTGCCAGACTGCCTTTAGACGTGAATCCAGGAAACACTACGTCTGACTGTTTGCCAAGGAAGAGCTCGTCACAGCTCGAAAACGACCCCAAAAACAACATCTCATTTGTTTTCATTTTGATTGTGTATGGATTTTATTTTATATCCAACTTTGAATAGAGCCAGGTTACTGTCGCTTCTAGTCTATATGCTAAGCTAGGCTAATTACTAACCAGCTCTACCTCTGTACTTAATACATAAATGACAATTGCATTTATATGTATGTCTTCTCATTAAACTCAAATTAACATAATTTCCAAAATGCTGAACTATTCCTTAATGCCTTTACGTGTAATTTATAGTTAATTATACAGTCGGTGCTCAATCCCAGGGAGTCAAATACAGACGCTTTTTCACGTCCTTCCACACACAAGTTACCCTTTTGGTAAGTTACCCTATCCGTGTCATTATTAGATGGTCAGAGAAATTGCATTGGGAGCGTGATGATGTAGTATAAAGACCAATAAAAGCCACACAGGGCAGGTGGGAATGGAAATAGATGGGTAATACAAATACAGGACTTTCAACCAGGAAACCGTTGAGACCAGTATTCGGTTCCCATTGTTGTTGAGTTATTTTGAAGATGTGTGTTTTCCTTACTTATGTTAAATTGTTCAAGTTTACACTTATTTTACATACTTAGTTTATGCCCAACCACAATCTTTTTCCTTAACCTAGTTGAGTGGTTTTATTGCCTAAACCTAAGCAAGTGTTTTTGTTTCAATTACCAATGTTAACCACATATTTACTGCGACCATAGTTGAGCATCATAGTTTGACGTGCTGGGCTACCCAGTACGCTAGAAAGCGGCCTAGTTTCTGTGACGAGTTGAGATGAGAACGTGTTGAATAACAGTGCAATCAATAGTGAAGGAAAACAGTAATAACAATGTACAGGAAACATACAGCAAAACGTCTACGTAGCATGAATTCATTTGAATTTGAATTGAACATTTACGTAGCTTCTCCGCATTGCATTACATGAAGGGTCAACCTTGTATTTCCTGTTTCCCTCAAAGTGAAAAAGTTTTCTACCATAAAGTCTAGTTGCATATGACATGGGTGGCTAGAAGTCTTCACACCATACCTGATGAATGACAAACAGCATTTGAAATGCCTGTACTTTCAGAGCCATGACTCTCTTTGCTGAGCAGCCTACTGAGTTTGTAGAGCTCAAAGAAGCCTTTTTGTGACCGAAAAGTCTGCTGGCCCCAATTGGACCATTTGGATTAACATTACTCCCCTTCCTCAATTTCCTCACTGTCAAAGTTACCCTTGAGCAAAGCACTTAGCCACCAAACCGTTAACAGCCAAACTGCTGCTCTGGAGGCAGCATTGGGAGACTTGAACTGTTCTGAAGCAGCTCGCCGGTGTGGATGTGTGGAGCTACACGACATGTGCTGCTGCAAAAGAACACAGTGTTCAGTCAGCTTCACCTGCAGCTACGGAGACACAATGTATTTTTTTCCATTTGAAATGGATGCGTATGGAATGTGGTTTGAGGCACGGGGATGCTAATGATCTGCAGTGTTTTGAATATAGTGACAGATTTAATATAGAAGACGAGGTTTGCCTCGTTTAGGAAGCTTTCTGCGAAACGTTCGCCTCTGATGAAAATCCGCTGCCTTTTACAATGTGGGAATTCAATGACAGCCGCTTCATCAGTCGGAATTCGCATTACTGCTTCGCGAAAGAGAATTTGCAGGATTGCTTTTAGAGAAACGAAAGCAAACGTCCCACTCTGACACCTCTTTAATGCGGTCTGTTTGCGGAAGCAGAAACGTTTATCATTTTAAAGACGGGGGCCAATCCTTATGATTGGCCCATGAGGGGATGATGCCGGAGTTCTTGCGATTGCTTGAGATATCATTGACTCACTCCAGGTCCACTTTATGGTTCGTACTGTACCTATTAAAAAGCTTTGAATCCCAGACAGTGACATTTAAGCCTGGTAGCTCCTAATTCCTACCACAACCAGTCTCTGTTATTATTCTGCACATTTTACACTCTTTTTTTTACCTATTTTCCTTTTTCTTTTTCGCTTAATGTTTCCTCACTATGCACACAAAAAAAGACCTCATGACCCATGTGAATAAACAGTTACACACACACACACACACACATTTTCCTATCACACTTACTCAGAAATAACGTGGACACCATGAGACAGCTACACATACATATACATTCATATATATTTTTTTTCTGTCTAAAGAATGAGAAATATGTTGTTTATTGGACTCGGCAGAACATATTACCATCAGCACTCTGTTACAAACTGTTTCTTCTCTCGGTTCCTGTAGAGTAATGATTTCCTATGAAATGAACGCTGTTCTGTCCTTAAGAGGACTTGTCATGTGCACGTTAACGCGCTCTTGCATCTGTCACTGTATTATTTAGTGTTTCTCAGTTGAAATACACACAGAGTGAATAAATATATGTTGTTTTAACGTCCATCTCACTCCGTGCTACTTGTATCGCATTTCACATCTCTCTTGTATATGTGCTTCTGCACATGGCATGGAGCACTGTATGATCTGGGCATGCACTAGTGGGCATGTCACACCCCGTGCATACACATCGTCTCTCTCCCATTCTCTCTCTCTCTCTCTCTCTCTCTCTCTGTCTCCAGCATGTTCTCTGGATGTTCCTGGCATGCACAGGCGGAGGCGTCACTTCTGATTTGCTTAAGTAGCGTGCACACATGTGCGGTTTTCTTTTTTTACGAACAAGTGTGCGTTTCTGTGCGAGGAGATTGAGGCATTTAGGGATCCTGGAGAACATCGTGTTGTTATTTTTTTCTAGCCCAGTTTGTGCTCCTGGCCAAAACATATGAGAACATCGGGACATATGTTGGGCTCCAACACAGCTGAGCAGATATTTATAGCTGCGTCTCCGTCTTAGGCATTGTATATCATACTTTAAAAAGGTAAAAAAGTGTATAGTCCTTTATACAGTATTGGTGTGTGTTTTGCATAATATACTGGATTTATGTAGGTCTTTCCAAGTCTTAACTCTTGTATGCTCCTGTATACTTAAAAACAATATACATAAATACATGTTGTACAATACAAAATAGTATCACAACAAACAATGCATTACATTATTATCAGAGTTAATGTGAGGAAGTTTTAACTGTGAAACAGTCTTAATTTGCCTCAATATGACCTACATAAGTAAACAAGACTGTCAAGGGGAATATTGGCTGTTTTTGTATTGATATTCTTGATACCTGTCATTGACCCCCAGGTTCTCCAGAATATCCTTCAGCTCAGACTCCAGCAGGGCCTCCGGCAGCGACCGGCCCACCACGGACAGACCCTGATCCGGCTTTGCTGCGGGAGGTGGAGCGCTCTGTGCCTGATGGCAGCTTCTCCTCCAGCCAGGAGCAGAGCTCCGCCCCGCTGCTCCGCCGGTCCTCACTGGGGAGCCACCACCGACACCATGCTGCTGGACACCCAGCCCTTATTGCTGGCCCTTGCTGGAGGCACGGGAGAACCAGAACCAGGACTGACTGGAGCAGGCTGTCAGACCCTGCTGCAGTAAGATCAGAGGTTTTCTAATTGGACTCAACACAATATGAAAGTTCCTTGTCGTAGCTTTAAATTACATTGTAGTTAGAAAGATAAAGTCAATGAAAATGCAATTCTTCAGGCTGCCCTATACTTGGGAGTGTCTTCAAAAAGTTTATTGAAAAAAACTCTCAACACACACTTTCTGCCCAGCTAGTGGCATGGATCTTGGGATTGCAATATTATTGAGACGGCCCACCACTTTGGCCCAGACTGAAAAATCAATAGCTACTATTAGATGGATTGATTCACACATTCATGGTTCCCAGAGGATGAATCCTATCAAATGCTGTAGCGCTGCCAACTCCAGTGTGTCTCCTGCCTGCACACAGAACATGCTCACGATTACAATACATGTACATTAGTTTCTCACATAACATAGAGGTTCGAAGGTGACCTCTTACTGGGGATAGCTATTGACTCTGTTTCATAATCTATACTTGATCAGTATATGAATACCGAGGGTCTGGACATGCATGCTAATGCGTTAAGGTCAACCGTGCTGCATTTATCTTACAAACCAAAGCACATCTCTATTGATGTTCTTTATCTCCCTGCAGAGAGGCAACAAAGTCTGTGTGGAATGTATGTAAACCAGGTATCCTCATACTTTTCTTTGGAAAAGTTACTCCTCATTTGTTGTGTTTTCCTACAAATACCAGCGACATCTGTCAATTACACATCGTAACTTTCATAGTCTTTTCTAAATAAACTTTCGTATTCATAGTAAACAAAACAGCAACAAAACTGCTGGGTTGGGTTTAGGAAAAGATCTTTTAGCAGTAGAATCAATCGAACCTACCAACCTAGCAGTAAGCTGACTAAAGGTGACTGAAGGACTTTAGTCATTGAGAGAGTGACGTACAAAGGACCCGAAAATGTGAAATACTCGCCTGCATGCGGCTCCTAAACAGTTTAGCGTAGATGCTACAATATCATCAGTTATATCACAACTGGTATTTCTTCACTGAAAGAAGTGGAAAGAAACGCACTGAAGGCTTTTCTCAACGGAGAACTGATTCCACGGTCAACTGTTTCCAATGACGGCTCTTCGGGTGGTTCTGTGTAACAAACCATTTGGTGGGTCAGCTTAATTCATACCGGCAGCCTTGCAAATTTGTGACGGTTGCGAAAGTTGTTCAATAAAACGTCTGGATGGATTGGCGCAGGCAGAGGACCAACGATGGGATCCTACTGACCCAGGCAGTCTGTCTGAGGTCAATTTGAGTTCCCTCTGGAAACAGTTACGCTGTATGTGTCCAACACGTTCTCACCCCAACCACTTGTTGTCTTCACTACCTGGACCTGCGAGTTTCCCCTGCATCGCCTCGACTGGCTTCACCTGCTCCTGATTACTCTTCCTCCCTTGTGTGTTTAGTCTGTGTGCTCCCCATTATCTGTGCCAGTCCGTCCGTACTCCTCGCGTTTAGCTTACCAGCATTTCTGTGCTCTTTTCCAGTGTCTAGTCTCTAGTGTTTGACCTGTTTTGGGATTTTTGGGACTTTTTCCTTCAGCCATTGATCTTGTACTTCTGCCTATCCTGACTCATCACCTGTGCGCCGGATTTTGCTTCAATAAAGTGTTGTACCTACTGCTGACCTGCCTCCTGAATCTGCTTTTGAGTCCTTTGCCTTGTTGGTTCAGTACTGATAGTCAGGACCCTTGGCATCACGTTCTATCGTGGCAATTTGTCCGTATCATTCTGTCCGCTCAGCCTACATACCACCAGGCATTGGACAGGGCAACACTGGCCTGTGAACAAGTAGAAAAGGTGAACCAAAAGACACAAATTACGAGTTCATTGAGCGGCTGGCAGGTTCCTAGACTACTACTTTGCTGCCGCTTCTGCCGAGACGACCGAGAGGTGTAGCTGCACCGTGGAGACTGAAAGAGGAGGTGAGAGCGCCTGCTGGTTACAACCCACTGTTACACCTCTCAAGAACAGGAGGAATCACATAATGTCACTTAAAACACATACATCAGCATGACAGACAATACAACATAAAACCTGGCTGGTGTAAAGTGTAGCATCTACAAAATAGCCATATATACTAAGGCAGACTGACGTAGTTTGTAGATGGAGATGGTCCAGAAGACCACGGTTTATTTTTGAAGCGACGACATGCGTGTAATGAGCGTATATTGACACGCCATCACTGAGACGTGCAAAACTGGTGCTAGGGGTCGGTAGAGCGTCACATTTTGGAGCTTAATGCCGCTGACCAAGCTGCATTTGCTTGATGCCTCGGTGTGAGAATGTGTTGCTCTTGCACAGGACCATCTGTCAAATGCTCCCTGGCTTTTCTTCTTGGATTTGCAGTGGTGGACATTTCTTCATGCTGTCAAAAGAGTTCTGCTCAGTCACCTGTAGTTTTTTTTAAACTGTATAGCTGGTGGATCTCTGAGTCATTTCCTCACTTTAGTCTCTTTGAAAGTCTGTCAGGTCAAACAACAATTCAGCCGGCCCATTGCTTTCTGGAGGGACACCAAACTGCTAATGTGACTGGCTCTCCCCCAAAGGCACTGAAGGGCAGATGGCCAATCACTGACATTTTTTAGGTTATATGGATCCACCCACGTTCAGCTACTTGCACTTAGATTGCATGCACACATGGACACGGGCAAACACGAGCAGTAGCTCCCTCTCCGTTACTAGTGTCACACACACACACACATGCACACACACTTGGCCGGCTCCCTGAGATCTATTTAACACATTCTAAATGGGCCAGACTTGGCAAAGTTTAAGAGAGAACAGATAGAGACCGGAGGAAAGGAGCCTTAGCCAAAGTGACCCCCCGGATGCACAGAACATCTGGGGTACAGCTAACTGATTAGCCACACTAACAGTGCTAATGACCATGACCATTAGGAAGTGATCAGTGTGTGATCTCAGTAGAACGCTGAACGTCTATGAGCATGCAGGAGAGAGTGACTGACTTGAGACATGATGTCGTCCAAACACCAGCAACCATTTTACCGTTATCACTTAATTCTAAAGCTACTGTCACTATAGTTGTGATTATCATTGTTTTATGGTACATTTGGTGACATTTGAAGGTGCTTATCATCGAGGTGCGAAATAGGATTTGCAAGAAAGGGCACCACGTTGTGCTTGTATTGGCTACATCCCCAGAGAAAACCTTTTGCCATCCAAAAGGAAAAGGAACCATTATATTGCACTCTTTAGCTACCGTAGCTATTAGTGACTCTTGTCAATGCCAAAAGACATCTCTCTCACACTCTGTGTGTGAGTGAGCCCAGCTGCCTAAACCTGTTAGTTAACATTAAGTGGCCCAGAACAGCTGCAGGCGGCAGGACATGACTGAGGCCCTGTTTACTCTTTTCATTTCAAGTGTCGTATCTTTTATCTGGATACAGGACTCTTTCATTCACATACTGTCAATGCATCTGTCACTGCACCTGAAGCAGTTTGTTTACAAGGCTAACAGTTTAGCTAGCATTAGCTAGATGACAACAAACCATAAACGCAAACACATGTATGAATCATATTGATGAATTGCTGATTTAATCTCTCTATTAGTAGTAGTGTGCAGGAATCTAGTTTCTTTGAAAATATTGAGGTAATTTGTAACCACAAGAATGACGAATACTTGTTTTGAATTTACTTAATTTAGTGCATTAAATAGTTAGCAAACTTTTGACATGTTGCAAAAAAATAAATGCAATTGAGGCACATTTCCGTCTTCCGGTTTGGAGCTAATAAACTCTGCTTCCGTGTCGTTTGTTCAGGAGTTGGCGCTATAAGCTGTATGGCTGTAATCCGCCAGTAAACAGAGTAGAAGAAGTAGACGTTGTGGAGAGAGGTCTTCAGGAATTTGTTTCCATTGGGGAAGTTTTAAATATTCTTCCATGTCATCTTCTATTGGCCATGTTGCATGCTGTCCCGAGACAAAGACAAGCCAAGAGTAATGTGAGTTAAATGTTGGCTATGTCAGAATTTTCGGCAAAGGCGTTTCCATATCCCATTTATCAGATCAGCTCTTTTGGAATTGAGGCTGTTTCATTGAGTTTTGCCGTTTCCTTTCAGGTTTTCTAATGCGAAGCTGGATTAAAAATACTTTTTAAAATCAGCTTTGAAATGGTTTTTATGAGCAATGAACTGCATTCCACACATGAAGTTCGAGCGCAAATTCAGTCAGGAAGACTATACTCTTTTATGGCTAAACCCGTGGTTTATTTCTCATAATTTCCTTGCGGTCAATCATGATATCAGCTGTTTAGGTCAGCTGGTCTCCTTTATCCAATAGCACAACGAAACAATTACATTAGCCTATCATCTTGCTGCTGTCTCGATTGTCTCTCTACCGTTGGTACATTCATGCTGCTGTTACGCACCCCTCCACCTCCCCATCTCCACCCAATCTTTACAGATTCATCAGCTTCATCAACTCTCATTATATCAGCCTCATCAGCCACCACCACCACCGGTGTCTGGACTCCACAGGGGGGTTTATCTTGCTGCTGCTCAGGGCATTCCAAATTATTACAAATCTCCCTGTAGAGTGCAAGCGCCAAAGACTCTGTCAAGACTTTATCATCGCATATCATCTGTTAATAATAAACAATTATCTTTTCTTCATCTGACTTGTCTCCCCTGATTGAAATTCCTTAGAACTCAAGTATACACACCTTAAAAGAGTAGATCCACATTTTTGAGTGACGAAATTATAGGCCTATCTACAGTCACTTTATTATACTATCAATTGATTCTGCTCCAAATCTATGGTGTTCTTTCCAAAGAAAACCCACACTCTTGGAGTACAAGTCATCTCTTGATGAGGGGAAATCATTTGTTCACACTGACCACCAAGGATAGTAAGAAAGGATAGTAAAAAAAAAAGAATGAAGAGTATGCAACTAACCAAGTTGGGTAACAAGTAAAACACAAGCTATTAGAGCACTTGTGTAGATTGATTAAACTTGTGTTGTGAGATGGAGAACTGAAAGACGTGGCTGGAAACACATTTGGTGTAGACGGGGTGAAAAATATAGAGAAGCTGGTGCAATGTTCTGTCAGAGCTGTGAGGATGGTCGGAGTGTAAGTGGCCTTACATAGCCAGAGGGTCGGGCTGCACCCATTATCATATTCATATATTAATCTCAAAAGAGAAGCCAATGCGGAAGCGTCTTGAACTTGTATTCTTTTTACTGGCCACCAGTAGATTATATAAGAAAATGACTCTACTTCTCTCTTGATTTATTACCTCAGTAAACATTGTAAACATGAGTTTATACTCTCAGTCGCTAGTTTCAAGTCTTCTTCAATACAACATGATTTTAGTAAATTATGGTCCCTTTAGACTCAAAGCGAGCATTAAGCAGGGTGTGCTTCAGAGCGGGTTAACTGTGATTGACAGGTCGCTACCAGAGCCTGATACGGCGTCTTCAAGTCACTCCTCCACAATCCAAATTTGCTCACGTCTGTTCACTGATTGCAAAAAGCCAAGATGGCGAAGGCCGTAATACAAGATGGCGAAGGCCAAAACCCTAAACTCGAGGCTTCAAGACGCCACTCGAGGCTTCAAGACGCCAGGCAGACTTATGCCCACAGTGAATATATGGTGAGTCAGTCTAGTCATGGGGTTAACTGGGATGGAGGTAATTATGCATGTAGTGAATGTTCCAAGCTTAACAAGGTATAAATATGCTCTTCAAATGTAGGCAAACACATTAGATATTAGTTTAATAGGATGGGATTCTCTTGGTGCAATTTTGTTACATTGTGTCCATCCTGACACAGAATGCCCCAAAACTAGATTTGTGGAGATTTCACACTCTAGCACCTACTCATCTCACAAAGGTTTGCCCTGTGAAGCAACATTAGAAACTTGAAGTCTTTAAAAGCAGAGAATTTAGCAAAACTCCTCACAAATCACCCTCCGACGGGCGAACTGTTGAACCCCACCTTACAAATATTCACTGCTGCGGTGAATTTTAGCAGGCCTTTACGTCTTTCAATTTAACTTGCCGAAGACCTGCAGACGCCCCGTAATAGATACAAGTTGAGAAGTTGAGAACAGCATCATATTGGATAACATAACAGACAGTCGACCTTCCGCCTACGCGAGGAAACACCGGAGAGAGAAAAGCAGGGGCGCTCTGGAGACGGATAGGCTAAGGTGGCAGAGGTGGCAGAGGTGGCAACATAAGCAACATAAGGGTTCGGAGCATGAGATTGGCGATATTCTCACTCTGTTTTGAATACCAAAGAAGGGGTCAGAGCCCATTTTGAGTCCCGACATGTCGCCTCTGCAGATATGAAGAGAGAGAGAGAGAGAGAGAGAGAGACAGAGACAGAGAATAAAACCAAGCAAATTAAAGATATGGCGGACAGAGAGAAATCCAGAGCGCACAGCAGGAGAGAGCTGGACACAGGCCACGGACTGAGAGACTGATAATAGAGAGGGGGACGGAGTGATGAGAGAGGATATATAGGCAGCGTACACTGACAGAGAGGTAGGAAGGGCAAGCACAATGTGTGCGGCACAAAAGGTTGCATAGGGACAGATGGCTTCAGGGAGGAGGCGGTCTTTGCAAACTTTCCAACTGGTTCTTCCCCTGCAGAAGACGTGCTACGCAACATTGGTTTGTCCTCTCACTGTTTTACATCAGCGGGCCAGGGACAAAGAGGGAATGTGTCAGTTACCAGTCCGGAGTCAATCCCTTTGTTACTTGGATTTATGTCAGTCAGTCTTACAGCTGGTAAGCCAGCAGGTAATTCTGATCGGTGAGTGAACTGTCATATTAAAAACAGCTTTCTTTACTTTTTGGGATTATGATATTTCCGAAACTAACTTTAGACCCAAAGTTTTAAAGTTTTAGACATTTGGCCTGCTTGAGAGTAAAGGTTGGACATTATAACATTATAGCCTAAAGCTAATTAGCTTGAGGCACCGTTCCCTCTGTGAAAACCAATGCCTGCATAATGGTTTGGGGGCTTATCGTGTCGACACTTTCTCTTTTAGTTTCGCATTGTTCTGTGGACAATGATGTGAGACAGAACATCTGTTTGTTAACTCGGCTGAGCGGTCGTTCATTAGGCTCCATAAGGCCCTTTTCCACTACAGGAAGTTAACAAACTGTACATTGTAGAAATCTTCACAAATTCTGCTTTTGTTTCCACTCGCCACCTGCTTTGGGTGCGAGCTCCAGAACCTTCATTTCGACATTGCTCAGGAGGTGAAGTGGTACCAAATCCAAGTTTGAGGTACACTCAAAGGAATGGAATGCAACAGCTGTAGAAAACAAAACTTGGAATGATTGTTCTTTTTCCAGTTTCTTTTTTTTTTACCTGCACCACTTCAGGCTGGTTGTTTTTTGCCAGAGCTGCTGTACCAATGGGGCAGCATGTACGGGTTGGGAATTGAGTGATGTGTTGTTGGTGATCCCGTGTAGCGTAAATGAGCTTCTAAATCATGTGATAATGTGATGTTGGATCATAGACTTGCCAATACCAGATCCAGCATTTTAGGCCGTATCCGAAGGCATTTCCAATAACAACTTCACAAAAAAGAGAGCTGGAGAGCCGGAGAGCTTGTCCGCGGGCTGGGAGCTGGTCTGGTGGACTCTCGGCTCCATTCCGTCCAACTCTGACCACAGGTTTGGCCCCTTGAAATAATTGATGATGCTGACATTTACAGGTCATTACGTGCCTGTTATTCCATTGTTGTCTGTCCCAAATGAGGATGCCCCACTTTCGCCATATCATTTACATATCTCCAAACGTTCTGGTTTATAAAACTTTACATAGTCTACGTGTCCCAGAAGTGAGACCTGTGAGAGTCTCATCTTATCACTTCCTCCTTTAGTCGATCATCACATTGCTAGTGTAGAGACAAACAGAAGAAACTACTGCTATTTTAATTTTTTAATCCAAATATTTGACTTTGAGACTCACTGAGCTAAGATCGAATGAACCTGAACTACCTGTTCTTCTTCAGATGCAGTGATGGAACAAAAGGCGCTTTTTAATCCTGATTTTGTTCATGGGTATAGTGTGGCTCCTTAGTTCGGTTTAGTTGAGAAGGGTCACCAGCTCGCAGTCAGTCAAACATCTCCATTAACATTCAGGAAAGCAGGCAGCCAGATACGCAGTTGGTCACTCAGTGAGCCTGTCAGTTTGTAATCAGCCTCTTCCTGATGCTGATGGGATTAAAGCATCCAGAGTTCAGTCTTATCTTTGCCATCAGCAGCCTCTCCTCTGGGTCCAGTCCTGTGCCGTCACCACGCTGACCCCCCTCCTCTGCCGCTAAACTCACTTTATCTCATCTCTCCGCGTTGACATCGGCAGGCTGTCCTCTCCTCCCTGTTTCTTCCCCGGACTACATTTCAAAAACCCTCTTCAGCGCTGCGCTGAAACCCATTACTGCACTGTCAACACACACCGGCATGCAGATACAGCCACGCACAGAACAGACAGATAAACATACACACTCGGAATGCATAGACACACACTTACACACACACGACCATGCATAAATGTAGTGATACCAAATATAAAAGGAGATAAGATAAACTTGGTATCAAACAATCGTTGATAAACTTTGAATGGATATGTGGGTCTTGCCGCCATACTTTTCACCTTCAGTCTCTCTGTCTCTATGTCCTTGTCATCACACAGCCGGTAAATGTTGTGTAAGAGTGTGTGTGTGTGTGTGTGTGTGTGTGTCCAGATAGGAGGTTATTCCGAGATGCCAGACTAGCAAAAGATAGTGATCTCAGTCAATCTAATGGAGCTGAAGGGTCAGAGACACACACACACACACACACACACACTTTTTCCAAACTTTAATCCGTTTAGGGAGCATGCTCGGTATTTGAGGGACAGAGGAGCACAATAGGATAGGATTTAGGGAATATCCTTATCGCATTGTGCGTGCGCGTGTGTCCTTGTGTCTTAACAGTAACCCCGTCTCTGTTCTGACTCGCCCGCCCTGCAGGGTTGATTTCATCAAACCCGATGGCCCTCATAGATCAACAGATCTTACTCTTGTCCCACTGCTGTATGAGTTGTTTTCACAGGGATTCCATGGATTTATCTACTATAAGATGCACAATACCTCTTCTTTGGTGAAGGACCAGTCGGGCAAAAGATTATTTTAAAGCTTTTTATTCTTCTTTAGGAGAGAAGCTTAAAGTAATAACCTGGAGCTTCTTCTGCTTCTCGCTATTGCTGATTGATACCATACAATAGTGATTTAACTTTTATCCACTTCGTAAAGCTGTGTTTGCTGTCTTAGCCACACATGAGACGGTTCATCTTCTCTAGAAAATCCTCTGCTGAACAGAAAGTGATTTATTCTGCCTTTACAGGAGCAAAAACATTGGCTTGTTTGTAAGAAATAAAATACAGCAGAAACAAATATAAGGAGCTTGACTGCAGTGCGTGAGTGCTTTATTATCACAGTATGTCAGTTCTGCGTTTCCACTAGCAAAAGCCCTAAAGCAGTGACCATGTATGCTATCACAGGTGCCACCGTAATTAAGAGAAACAGATGAATCTTGGTTGCTGACTAAAGAAAATTGGCTGATGGTTGGCCGCACAATGTAGAGGGTGGCAGTGGACTGAATAAAAGGAGGAATCTGTAGACCAAGCTAGAATGAGGTTACAGGCCGGAATTTAGCAGGTACTCTTGGATAGACATCTGGAACATATAAGAAGAGTAAATGCCGGTCTCCTGTGGCTGAGTAGATCTAGGCTGACTCGAGATATACTCCAGTATAGTGGAGGGTGCTGCTGTTTGAAGTTGGAATTAAGAGTCAGATTCAAGACATCATTTTACAGAGCCGATCTCTCTCAACTGGACCCAGGCTCTTCAGGTCAACTATATGCTGGAGGCCTCTCCCATGGCAGCAGAAAACCCAGAAGCACAGAGGTGGAGGGGGATTTGGGTAGGGGTCAACAGGTGTGATCTTAGAGACAACAAAGATCGGATGAATATACATGGTGCAAGGTAGGTGGAGATCATTTGCAGAGGGGCTGAAAGCCCTGGTGCAGGAGACATGGGCCAATTACATGAGTCAACTTGGAGACTTGAAGGCTAGACAACCAAACGTTCTGTCCTGCACTGCAGTGTCATGCCATAGTACACAAAATGGTAGAAACCAGACCATAGGCTGGCAAAGGAATCAATATTGAGAAGTCTGAAAAAAGGCTTTCAGAACTGAGGACCATGATCAATGTCAGTTAATTCAGCAATGATGGAGGGAAGGCTAAGTAAGGAGCTTGGGCACGCGGGAAAGAATTGAGAGTCTCGAAGAATTTATCCACAAAAGTCAGGATGGTGGAAGAGCCATTTGATAAAGAAAGCCCAGTGACAGAATCAAGAGAGACATGGGATCAGGGCCAATGTGGTGCAAGGAGACATTGCACTCGACTAGAAGGATCTTGACGAGGGGATTTGAAGGTGAGTTGAGCAAACCAGGATAAAAGACTGGAAGAGGGCAGGAAGAGCAAAAAGTGATGAATGTCGGTGTTGGACTGGCGGTGGGACAATATATTCAATGTCTCAAGTTTCAACAGTTTCAACAGTGACCAGCCGAGGAATAAGAGAGATATCAGGTTATTGAATCTCTGTGGTTAGCCTGAACTAGGGGAGAATGGTGGTATTGGGAGAATAGTAAATGGACTGTACTTGTATTGAGTTGTCTTTCCGACCACTCAAAGCGCTTTCACACTACTTCATCATTTACCCATTCACACACTGATGGAAGGGGCTACCATGCCACCTGCCCATCAGACTGTCACATTCACACACCGTAAGCAATTTTGGGGTTAAGTGTCTTGCTCACATCGACATGTGACACATCGACATGTGACCAGCGGAGCCGGGGATCGAACTGCCGATCTTCTTATTGAAGGACAACCCTGCTCTCCACTTAGCCACAGTTGCCCCGAAGAAGATGACTAATTTAAGGAAGAATGCCCAGATGGAAAAAGTATATTTGGTTTCCTCTAGCCAGTTAAAGCTTCTGCCTGTATGGGAAAGGATGTAGCTTCTGGTTAATTGGAGAACACTGTAAAAGCACTGCTCCCACCACAACATTACAGGCATCTAACGCCACAAAAAACTGGCACGATGGGTCAAGGTGGATTTGGATTGGGGAACAAGTGAAATGGTCACTGCACCTTGAAGGTCTTGGCTGTCTCAATGGTCCAAAGAAGTAAGATGAGCTGGAGGTATGTGTGTTGAGTGGGGCTGAACAGTGCCATTGCTGTTTTTAAATGGTAATAGAAATTCATGACATCATGAAGCTGCTTACTATATTGGAGTCAGGTTATGGCAAAGACTGTAAAAGCCAGAGGTACTGTGAAAACCTAACAGACTAGTAGCAATAGCAGAACTTGTCACTCAGGACTCTCTGGACACTCAGCCTTAAATACACCAGAGCAATTGGAAGCAGCTAGGAGTAATAAGGTTGATGCAGGACAGCTGAGGCTGTGGTAATCCAGAAAGAGCTATTATGTGGTGCAAAGCGCCAAGTCATGACAATGGGGAAAAGTTGGTGCCATGATTCACTGAAACAAATCTGATATACTTGGACTCAATAAACTTGTACTATGTGACTCATCACTAAACTAAATGACTTGTTAAGATATATTGTTTTTGTACGGTGTGCAGTGTGCTCTCACATTTTTCTGTGCCCTTGTTAACTGATCCATGGAGCAATCAGTGTGCAGCCATTGAGATGATGCTGCCATTAGGTCTGTGTCAAAGTGCTCTGAGTTTGAAGTTCAGTTCTTTCTTTTGATTGTCACAGCTCAGTCATCTGCACCAGAGCTTTTTAAAGACACCACAAGGACCCGCTGGTAGGTCACAGGAAGGTTAAACTGGGTCATGGAAATATTCTGGAGAAGATGAATGGATAGGTAGATAGATGCTACAGCAGCTGAGAGTATTGAAGATAAAGACAAAAAAAAGAAAAAATAAGGACCAAGGGAGCAACAAAGGAGTGTGATATGTGTGTCCTGTGTGAAAGTATTCATGGCAAAAAACTGTTAGAAAAAAATAAATATATATACGTATACTAAAAATGCTCCCAGTGTGTAAACCCCTTTTACTTATGTCACATACATAACTTAACATACTGTAGGTAACTTAAGTTACATAACAAACTTACATAATTTTACCCAAACAACTACCTTTTATTAAACTTAATCAAGTAGTTTTTGTTTCAATACACAATGTCGAGCATTTCTTTGAACTGCGACTTTACTCCATGAGAAAATAACATTTTAAACATAACTGAGAATGCAGTGTGGTTGTATGGGAACGTCATTCGTAGGAGCCAGGTTTGACTGACACAGAGCGGACAGCAGAGCTGCTGTTTGACAGGAAGGTCCTGAAGAGGATGTGAGGATGTTTTCCCTGATGCACTAAAGTTTGTGCATTGTCCTCTTCAGAGATGGGCAGTATTTCTATTACTTGTATTTGAAATATGTATTTCAATTACTTTTGAGTATTTTGTAATTTGTATTTGATAGGGCCGATTAAAAATCTAACGTAATTTGTAACAAAATACTTTAGAGTGGAGTAATTTTTTATTTAAAATACTCAAAATACTTTCTCCACGAATCAAAAAACAGTTCACGAGTTCAGTCTTCAGATCTTCAAGTTCAACGGATTGTCTGTCAAGTTAAATATTGTATCTGAGTGTGACAGATGTCAACTAGCTTGATGTATAATTTATGTCTGGGTCTGGCTACGTATATACATGGTGATGGTTATAATATCAAACTAGCGATGCTAATGCTAATGACGCTAGCATGCTGTCTAGGCTAGTGCATAACCAGTGTTTAGCAAGTTAGCTTATCAGTCGAGTAGCTAGCTATAGGAAGAGGGAGATTGGGAGCTTGTATGTCATATGTGATGAATATTTTCTTGTTGATACAAAGCCAAAGTGTATGGGCTGTTAAGTCCCATTAATAAAAATATATATATACATAATCAATCAAGTTGTTGTCTTTCAATAGCTTTGCTTAGTTACACTGACATTCTGTGACTGTTCTTCCTTTTTGTGGGGTTCACCAGAGCTTTGTGTACATTATATAAACCTGAATGCTCTGCTATACCACATTGTGAGAAAACGGAAAATCCAGAAAAAAGTATTTCCTATATTTTAAATACAAAATACATGTATTTTGTTACATTTTCTGGCACCAGTATTTTGTATTTTGTATTTTGTTGTAATACATTTATTTGGGAGTATTTTGTGTTTTGTATCAAAATACATTTTGATGTATTTTTGCCAATCTCTGGTCCTCTTCTCCACCAGCATCTCTAACGGCACCGTGGTGCCGGACTTCAAATATGACTCTGCAAACTGCCACCTGCAAAAGTCCAGTCCAAAAAACTGGACTGGACTGACCACACACATGTACTTTACAAAAAGGGTCACAGCAGACCCTATCTGCTGAGGACACTCAGGTCTTTTGAAGTGCAGAGCACTCCTGAGGACCTTCTTCGACTCTGTGGTGGCATCAGCCACTTTTTATGCAGTGGCCTGCTGGGGCGGCAGCATCTCCACAGCTGACAAACTTATCAAGAAGGCCAGCAGTGTGCTGGGGTGCCCACTGGATACGGTGGAGGTGGTGGGAGTTATAATACTTGTTTTGACACGTTGTTTTCTTACTATGTCTTTTGTTTGCACTATCCACTATGCTGCTGTAATCCTGTAAATGTCCCCACTGCGGGACTAATAAAGGATGATCTTATTTTATCTAATGGTGGTTGTGGTTCCCATAAGAGAGTCTGTTTTTGGTTGCAGACTCCAGATGCCACTGACCCAGCAGCCCATTGCAGCAATGGAAATGGTACTGCAACAATAGAGTGGTAAAAGATCTGTAACATCTCGCTGCACACAGTGGAGTTCCACTCATCCAGAGAATCCACTCATCCATCAAAATCTCAATGTCATCTTCTTTTCAAGTATGTTCTTTAAGTGAGTTATCCTCTCATCTTGCATCGTGTGATCTGTTGGCTCTTGACTCTTTCTAAGTGTCACAGCACACGGGCTCGCACGCACATTTGTTGCCATATTTAGATATATTTCTGCTCGGGTCTGCATTAGCGCTCCTAACCCTCTAGTGTCGGGAAGTCGATGATTCGGAGATAGTCCTATACAAATGAATGTATGTTTTGGATGAAAACTGGAGTGAGGTGTTTTTAGTATTTGGACTTACGCCTGCAGTCAAGCTGACTTATTGCTGTGATCAATCCGTCAAGCTTATTTTCTGATCTTTGGCAGGTTTTTATGAGATGCCATGAAGTCTCCCCTGCTAGGGAAATAGACTCATATTTTATAGTGCTAAATTAAAAATATCCTGAAGAACAAACTTGCTAGCTTTAACGAATAAGTGCATGCTGACGAATCCACTCATCCCTATTAAAACGCAATGCCATCTTCTTTTCAGGTATTTCTTCAGCAGAGATGCTCGAGTCATCGTCTCACCTTGCATCACGTGATCTGTTGGCTCTTGACTCTTTCTAAGTGTCACAATAAATCAACCGCACACGGGCTTGCGCACATATTTGCAGCCACATTTAGATTTATTTCTGCTCATGTCTGCATTAGCTCTCCTAACCCTCTAATGTAGGAAAGTTGATGATTCGGAGATAGTTCCCCCCCCCCCCCCCTCCGCACCACTTACAGCTAAAAGCACCGCTAAAAAAAAATCTGTATACTCTGGAACTGTTTTTAACTTGCAACATCATCCACAACCTACCTTGCTAGCTGGATGATCATCTGGTATCTTAACTGGATACAAATGTTTGGACATCCCATAGATACAATTTTAAATGTTTTGCATAATAAAAATTGCAACTTTTTTTTTAATTGGAGTGAGGTGGTTTTCATTTATAACTGACTCATTGATGTGAGACGCCACACAGACGCCATGAAGTCTCCCATGCAGGTGTAATAGACTAATACAAAAAGACTTACCTTATAGTGCATAATTAAAAACATCCTAAAGAACAAACTTGCTAGCTCTAAATGTTGGGTTAAACAGTTTGCTACAGTTCGTCACTTTTTGCAGTGTGTGAACCTTGTTCTACTGAATAGTCAAGTACAGAAATCCACTTACCCATCAACTGGAGTTTTAATACGTAGTCAGCATCTTCAGGTACACCTCTTTCTCTTACACACACACACACACACACACACACACACACACACACACGCACACACACTCACACACACACACTCACTCCCCGTCTCTCGCTTTTTCTTTCTTTCTTCCCACCTCAGCTCAACCTCCCTCCCTCCCTCTCTACCGGGCCGTGTTCTTCTCTTTTCATTGCTAGCTCAGCTGTCCAGCAGGGTGACTTGCTGTTTTAGCTACAGGCTTCACTTTGCCTCGTCATCCATTTTCTAGTTTTCTTCCCTTTCATATTTATTAAGCCTCCCGACTGACCTCAAGCGTGCCTTTTAAAAGCGGAGCGGAGGCGGCGAGGTGAGAGATCGCTGTGTGTCGACTTTATGGCTGACCGCGGGGAGGCGGAGAGAAAAAGAACCGGCGGGGAGAAGCATTTGAATAGAGTCGGGGGGAACATTTCATCCCAAAAGAGCATTGAAGAAAGCAATTCAACTCACAATTGTGCATTAAAATCAAGCATATAAATCAGTCTACTGCTTGTTGAGCTGCTCTATGACACACCAGTGCAGGTTTTATTGTTTCGCCCATGCACCAATGCCTTTTTTTCCACAGCCAGAAGCCATAAAGTGAAATCTAAAGTGGTCACATGAACCAGGTGGTTCGTTTGCCAGTTACAAGTCATAGAATACCAGATTTGACTATACTGATGGAAGCATATCAATAACTGTTGCTACCCGTAATGTAATGCTGTCACAACCCGGCTCTTAGGCTGTGACAAAAATAGAAAACGCACAGGTATGATGGATTATAAAGGTCATTTAAGTGCAGAAACATGAAAATCACACAAACCAATGAGTACGTAAAGGGTGTATTATCAATAACTTGAGTTTTTTTGCTGTATGGATGCTATGCTGTCTAATGTTTCCGTAGTTATACACCAGACGAACAACCAGTTCATGAACTGCATATTTTGAATCAGCTGTGTCGTAAATATCATGCACTTGTTCTCCTGTTACATGCAATGTTCATTGCAGTGGTGTAATTTTCAAAGATTTGCATCCCATTTATTCCAGCGAGTTCCGACAGAGCCAGGGTCAGTTTTGGTGTCGAAAGGTGGGAGAGCAGCGACGTTTCCTGCCATGCTTGCTGTGTGTGCCGACTACCATTCCCGTTTGTCTGTGTTAGCTTAGCTAGCTTGGCCTATAGCCACACTCATCCGCTTGTCCGACGTTCTCCCCTCTTTTTTTCTTTCTGGAAAAGCCGTGTCCGTGTCGACTCTTTGTGTGCCTTTCCTTTTACGCCTCGTTGCCGATGTAATGTTTCTGTAGTGTAGTTATGCACCAGACGAACAACGACTTGATGAACAGCAACGAGGACATGTAACAGCTCATGCCCTCTGACTTTGTCATGTTGACAAGGTCAGAGGGCACTTGACATCTTTCCAGAGAATTGTGTTGAGTGTTGAGAGAATTGAGTGTTTTGGGTCTTCTGTCAGTTTTTTTCTTTGTTTCATGTTTTTTTCATTCAGATTTAGTGTTTCCAGCTTTTATTCTGAAGTTAACTCCTCATGTGTCTTTTCTTGTTTTACTTCCAGCCCTTTTGGGTTTTTTTCCCGCCTTTGAGATTGTCTGTTAGTCTCACCTGTGCTCCTGCTCACCTATTCCCACTCCCCCATCACTAAGTCCCTATTTATAGTCCGATGCCAGTTTGAAATGACACTTTTGTGTTTGAGAATATATGTTGCCTCAAAAAAAGTACTATCATTCATTTAGGATGATCAGGGTCATAGGAAGCGGCGAACACAAAATGAGTTTTCAGTGTGTGAAAATGGTTTATTTTGATTTGTATTTTGTTACATCATGGTGCGAATGTTACAATTCAGTCATATGTGGCCTGATTTCCTAAATCTGCTTTCGTAAGTAGGTTTTCCCATGTAAACTTTAAAGGTCAAAATGTTTTTCGAGTCAAACTCTCATATCTTCCAATATGTTCTGACAGTTACATTTAAGGAGTGAAAGCTTGCAGTGGCCATATAGAGACATTTTCTTTCCATTAGGGATTAGAGTCGACCCTGAATTACAGTTTGATGACAGTCGGCGACACAAGCAAAGAGACACTTTAAAACCCTAAATGAGTTGATGAGTTAAAAGGATCTTCAAAGAAGACCGCATGACACGCCACCAAGTGTATAAGCCTACATGTGATAACCCTGCCATGCTCCGGGCCCGCTCCAGCACACTACAGTCCCTTCTCTGGTGTTTCTGTTTAATGCTGCAATAACTTATCTCAAGCATGTTTCTAATTCATGCCAAGAAATATGAGCATGCCCTTGTATTTCACACATACGTGTGTCCTTAATCTGAATTGAAATGATTTTCACACACAAAAACACCCTCTCACACACACTCCCTGGCCCCGTGGGCTGCTAGGAAATGCAGTATTAAATTAACACACACACTTACACAACACACACTCAGCTTTACTTATTGCTATACTCCTGGTTTTTGCATTTATAATAATGTGCCTGAGGAAGTACATGTGCAGATTAATGGCCCTTCTTTGGGAACAGCTAATAGTATGCAGAATTTATGCTTTCAGACTTTATTTTTAATAGGAAATGTATACACGTCTCATAATGGACGGGCGGTGGGGGGGGGCTCGCTACCCCTTTTTATGACAGTGAATTGGCTCGGTGTGTTCCTGTGGGTTTGTTTATTGTGAGGAAATGGGTTCAGACCAGAGGTTCCCAATTGGTGGGTCAATTCATCACCAGTCGTTAGAGCTTTATTTTGAAGGGTAGCACTTTTAAAGTGTACGATGTTTCTTAATATAGAATTGCAGCAGAGGTAAACCCTGACAATAGAAACAAAAGTGAAGCAGTTGATCATTTCTCTTCATGTCTCCAGTCCCTCGCTGTTACTCTTAACCAGTCTCAGCCATCCTAAAGCTTTGTTTATACTCTCGTCAGGCAACTTTGGCGCAAGCCTCCGCAGAGTTCTGTTGCAATATTCTCCGAAAGCCAGACGCTGTGCAAAACGGCGTATAAATCAAAATGTACTGTGAAGAAGCAAGAAGACAACGAGTGTTGTCCAAACCAAGCTCCACAATGCTGAGGAGGAATTGTAATTAACTGTGAACTTGTATCTCAAATTAACGGACCACTTTATTGCCTTTCATACAAGCCATGTAAAGACAGAGGTCAAGTAGTAATCGCATTATAAAGAAACAGAGGTTGAAAATTGAATTTGGCTGACAAAATATTTACTCAAATGTAGATTTTTTTTTTTTTGACCTCCGGTTTTTAAAACCGTTTTCCTATTAATTCTTAATACTGCTTTTATCAGAGAACAAAAAGCGCAGATCACGGCGTACAAAAATTCATGACTAAGCTGCAGAGCCTTCTCCTACAATATGCAGGCGGTGATTACACCGTTTTCTCTGTGCTGTAAATCTTTAACCCTTAGTATCTTTAAACTTCACTACAGTCCGTCTGGATCATAGACTGTATAAAAGAAGTAGACGTACTCATCGTGACGTCGCCCTATTGGTTCGTGGACTGTCGTTTTGAAAACTTAAGTTCGACTATTTCGCCGTCGCCATCTTTGAATTACGGACCAATGAACAGAGTTTACTATTTGGATTGAGGAGGAGTGACGTAGAGACACCGTATATGGCTCTGGTAGAGACCTGTCAATCACAGTAAAATGAAGTAAATGAACATCATGCTGTATTGAAGAAGACTTGAAACTAGAGATTGAGACCATAAACTCATGTTTACAATGTTTAGTGAGGGAATAAATCAAGAGAGAAGTAGAGTCATTTTCTCATAGACTTGTTTTTGCAACCGGAGGAGTCGCCCCCTGCTGGTTAGTAGAGAGAATGTAAGTTTTAAGACAGGTTGATGCCTGGTCTGGACAGAACTGGACATACAGTAATGTGCCCAAAGACTGTTAAAGCTACAGTTGGTGAAGGTCAGAGATAGATTCCATACAGGTGCACTCATTCTCCTGTTATCCAACACCATTTTTGCATTCAAGCCCCTTTTTTCTGCGTACACAATGGTTATTTAGGAAGCCCTGATCTCTGAGCCTTTTATCCAGTGGCCCGGTTAGAAAATACTGTGATGCATGTTTGTCTGATTTGACACTGAACGCACCGCTCGTAGTAACATGTAGAGAGTCAGCGGGGAACATGAAAGTAGAAAGTGGCGCAGGATGTGTGTATGCAGGCAGGTGCACTGAATACATTCACATGGTTCATTTATAATATTACTTTTTTATCACACACACACACACACACACACACACACACACACACACACACGTGAACCAACACTTATTTTGCGCGCCATAGAGCGCCACACAAATATATAACATGCACTCACACACCGCTCGCATGTAGCAAATGCTTAGCGATTACACCATTACATGCCCACAAATGTGATGGGAAATGAATTCATTTACGCAGGCATTAGCAGTTCAACATGTGCGGATGAACACACACTATTTCACGGATACACATGAAAGCTTTCACCGAAACACGCACACACGCAGAGAGATATTTCACTCACAATAGGGAGCCGGGGCTCCTATTAGACCGCGCCTCCAAACCTGCACAGATAAGAAGCCGCTTGATTTAAATGTCTTTCTATTCAAGCCGCTTTTGATTCACCTTAGGAGGCATTTCAAAATGTCTTTTCCACTCGCGGCGAGACTTTGACTCCTGATCTGTTTCCTTTTTTTAATTTTTTTAATATATTATATATATATATATATAATATATATATAATTGATTGTCCGGCACTTTCCTCATTTCCTCTGCCGCTTGTCCGAGCAAAGCTTTTTGTTAAAATGTCTAAAGAGAAGAGAAGCAGAGATGTGCCATTAAGAGCTCAAATGTGAAAATGGAATATGGTAATTAGAAATTAAAGAAATGCTATATTACTGTGTGTGTGTGTGTGTGTGTGTGTGTGTGTGTGTGTGTGTGCGTGTGTGTGTGTGTGTGTGTGTGTGTGTGTGTGTGTGTAAGTGAATCTAATTCTCACTCTTCTCTGACCCAACTGTCTTCTCATACTTGCTATACGCTGTATATCCATTTCTATGACATTGACTATCCCACCAACTTTTCCAATGCCGTCTAAGAGTCCTGGCGCTTGTTCTTTTTTTACTCGCTCTGCTGAATTTAAGAGAATCTTGTCTTTTTACATGTGAGGACAACATGTTAAAACCCACCATGATCCTCAACACCTTCTCTGCCTCATGTGTGCAAACCCATCAGGTCTATAAATGTTCGTTTCTGTCTCTCTCCCTTTCCCCACACCTTCCCTTTTGTTAACGAAGCGGAGCAGCGTAGCAGTCTCTTGCAGTAAACGTAGAGGAGAATGAGTTGCAGGGTTCATACTCCTGCGCTAGGTAGACGTTGTCAAATTTGCAATTTGTAGCTTGCATGTTATGTTTGTTTGCTGCATAGCTCACTAGCAAACAATACATGTTTAGCATGTATCTCCTGGTTGTGAGTCCACTGCCTGTGTGGAGTTTGTATGTTCTACCAACACATTCTGACTCCCAACTCTTCTGGTACGGCAACTCGGTCAATGGCCCTATAGGTTTCAAACTATGACGCTCTATGTGTTGGATGCATGGTGTCTTTTCAAAATAAAACGTCTGTGTTCACAGGATACAGTTTCTTCTCTTTACATGCATACGATGTCTTTTCAAAATAAGTTTATTTAGTGTTTAGGTTTATTTGCTCAACAAAACTACTTGGTTAGGTTTAGGTAACAAAAGTGCTTGTTGAGGAGAAGATCACGATTTGGGTTTGAATAAGCTAGTTTGTTACGTAACTGATGTTCGTAAAGTACTGAAGTTATGTAGCAAATCTAGGATAAAATAACTTGCTTACGCAGGTCTTTCACTCAGGTGAATGCTATTCGTGTCCCATGTGCAAGTCCTGTGTTTGTCTCACTCGTCCCACAAACATTAGATTTAGGTAACAAAACCACAACAAAACACACAGTGTTGAACACCAGTGGTTGAAAGCCCTGTGTTTTTAGGAACCATCTATCTTCCCTCCGACTGTCACAGTTCAGCTTCACACCCTCCTCACTCTACCTGTCAGTCACTCCCTCAGCCTAATTCCCTTCACCTGCTGCTGATCTGTAATCAAGATCTTCCCCCTCATCAGCACAACTCTTTTCACCTGTTCACTCACCTGCTGCTGATCATTAATTAAGCCACTATTTAGACTCCTGCCTCCCAGGCACACACTGCCAGATTGTTCTTCGGTTTTTCCATGCCAGACTCTCCAGCACTCTTTCCCGGACTGATCTCCTGTTGCCGACCATGCCTGTCCCTGTTCTGCCCGCCTTGCCTGACTCCCGGTAAACCCACCAGCCTTCTGATCCTGACACTGTTTTACTCTGCCTGCTGTGCCTGGAAGTTTGAAATAAAGAGCCAAACTTCCCTGGAATCTTGTGTGTTGCATTTGGGTCCATATACTACCGGTTACAGTACAATCTGGCCAGTCATGGACCCAGCACGCACCCCTACACCAGTGATCCGTTTTGAGAGGATTGAGGGGGCCCTCCAGCAGCATGAGGTGCTGATGACCGACCTCGCCGCTGAGACACGTCAGTCGGCAGCTACCCGGGAGCAGGCTATGGCAGCGTTAGCCGCGCAGGTCCAACAACTGACAGCTGTCCTGGCCCAGCGGATCGCCCCAGCTCCGCCTCCTGTTCTTCCGACGCCTGCTCCTGCACACGAGCCCCGTGTGGGTACCCCAGAGCGCTATGCTGGAGAACCTGAGGGCTGCAATCCCTTCATTACAAACTGCTCCATTTTGTTTTCCCTGCAGCCTCACACGTTTTCCTCGGAGGAGGTTAAAGTCGCCTTCACCATTAACCACTTGGCAGGCAGGGCACGACTGTGGGGCACTGCCGAATGGGAGAGGCGCACGCCAGCCTGCTCTTCGTTCCTGGATTTTTCTGCAGAGCTACGCAAGGTGTTCGGAGCGGTCTCCAGGGGTCCTGATCCTACTGGGGGACTTATGGAACTGCATCAGGGAGATCGGACAGTAGCTGACTATGCCATTGAGTTTCGCACGAGAGCACGCCTTAGCGACTGGAACTCGGCAGCACAGTGCGATGCCTTTTTAGCTGGTCTAGCTGAGTACATCAAGGACGAACTGATTTCATTTGATTTACCTGCCAACCTGGATGGCTTAGTGGAACTAACTTCTCGAGTGGACAAGCGCATCCAGGCAAGACGACAGGAGCGACTCAAGGGGAAGACAGATCGCCGCTCTTTCACCTGGCTTCAGGGTCCTCCAGCAGCTACCAGCGTCACCCCGCGGCCTCAACCTGGGGGTGTGGAACCCATGCAGGTGGGGCGCACCAGTCTCACTCCGGAGGAGCGTGAGCGCCGCCGCCGGGGAAATCTTTGCCTGTACTGTGGCCGGGCTGGTCACTTTATATCCCGGTGCCCAGCAAAAGGGCACGGCTCGCCAGTAGTAGGGGAGGTACTGGTGAGCCGAACCGCAAGACTCTCCTCCATCCAAAGACCCCTTTGTCACGCTCAGCTTCTGCTCGCGGACGGATCCCAGACCCTCACTACGTTCATTGATTCTGGTGCTGATGACAACATCATCGATGAGGATCTAGCCCTTCAGCTGGGCATTGACCGGGTTTCCCTGCCACGCCCTGTTCCTGCCAGCGCTATGGATGGCCACCTACTGGGGACAGTGACTCACCAGACTATGCCCGTCCGCCTGCTCCTGGCTGGTAACCACCATGAGACCATCCGGTTTCTTATCCTGCGGTCACCCCAGCACCCGTTAATCCTGGGATACCCCTGGCTCCGCCGCCATAACCCCCACATAGACTGGTCCACAGGAGCCATCCTGGGGTGGAGTCCATCCTGCCACCTGATTTGCCTAAAGCAAGGCGCCGCACCCCAGCAGTCGGCCTGTTCCAGCACTGCTTCAGACCTGTCAGGGGTGCCTACTGAATACCATGACCATCGGGAGGTATTCAGTAAGGTCAAGGCCTTATCTCTGCCCCCACATCGCCCCTACGACTGCGCCATTGACCTGCAACCAGGCACCACGCCACCCAGGGGACGCCTGTATTCTTTATCTGCACCTGAAAGAGAGGCCATGGAGGAGTACATCAATTCCTCTCTAGCTGCTGGGATCATCCGTCCCTCTTCTTCACCTGCTGGTGCGGGGTTCTTCTTCGTGGGGAAGAAGGACAAGTCACTGAGGCCTTGCATTGACTACAGGGGTCTCAATGATATTACCATTAAGAACCGCTACCCACTTCCACTCATCTCTTCTGCCTTTGAGCTGCTGCGGGGGGCTACCATCTTCAACAAACTAGACCTGCGTAACGCCTATCACTTGGTCCGGATCCGAGAGGGTGATGAGTGGAAGACGGCCTTCAACACCCCAACTGGACATTATGAATACCTAGTTATGCCCTTCGGCCTCACCAATGCCCCAGCCGTCTTCCAGGCCCTGGTGAATGATGTTCTGAGAGACATGTTAAACAAGCAGGTGTTTGTCTACTTAGACGACATTCTGATTTTCTCCAGGTCCCGGGAGGAGCATATTCACCATGTCCAAGCAGTCCTTCAACGCCTCCTGAAGAATTCTCTGTTCGTTAAGGCAGAGAAGTGTGAATTCCACGCCTCATCTGTCTCCTTCCTGGGGTACATCGTGGGACAGGGGACCGTGGAGATGGATCCTGCCAAGGTGTCAGCTGTTACTTCCTGGCCCATCCCTGACTCACGTAAACAGCTGCAACGATTCCTGGGGTTCGCTAACTTTTACCGGAGGTTCATCCGCGGCTATAGCACAGTTGCTGCTCCACTTACGGCCCTTACCTCTTCCAAGATCCGGTTCCAGTGGTCACCATCGGCTGAGGAGGCCTTCCGGAACCTTAAGGCCCGATTTACTTCGGCCCCTATCCTCCAAGTCCCTGACCCAGAGAGACAGTTCATTGTGGAGGTAGATGCCTCCGATGTTGGGGTAGGGGCCATCCTATCCCAGCGGGCTGCCAGCGACCAGAAACTCCACCCCTGCGCCTTCTTTTCCAGGCGGCTCTCACCTGCGGAAAGGAACTATGACATTGGTAACCGAGAGCTGCTAGCTGTCAAGCTGGCCCTTGAGGAGTGGCGTCACTGGCTTGAGGGGACCAGTTTGCCCTTTTTAGTATGGACTGATCACAAGAACCTCGAGTACATTCAGTCCGCTAAGAGACTGAACTCTCGGCAAGCGAGATGGTCCCTGTTCTTTACCCGATTCAACTTTTCCCTCTGTTACCGGCCCGGTTCCCGCAACGTCAAGCCTGACGCCCTGTCTCGCCAGTTTGTGGAAAAGGGGGATTCCACCCCTTGCAATGACTACATCCTTTCGGCCCCCGTCTTGGTTGCCTCAATCACCTGGGAGGTAGAAGAGAGAGTCAAGGCCGCCCTGGAGGACCAACCCGGTCCTAGCTCCTGCCCTCCTAACCGCCTGTTCGTTCCGCAGACCCTGAGGTCCGATGTCCTACAGTGGGCCCATAGCTCCAAACTCGCTTGCCACCCTGGGAGCCAGCGTACGAAGGATGCTTTGCAGCAGAGGTTCTGGTGGGCAACTCTGGAGAAAGACACCCGGGAATTCGTCAACGCCTGTCCTGTCTGCAACCAGCACAAGCCATCCCACCAGGCCCCCGCTGGTTATCTTCAACCTCTGTCTGTGCCACATCGGCCCTGGTCCCACATCTCATTGGACTTTGTTACTGGCCTACCACTGTCCAACAAACATACCACCATCCTGACAGTGGTAGATCGGTTCAGCAAGATGGCCCACTTTGTGCCCTTGCCCAAGCTCCCCTCTGCCAAAGAGACTGCTGAACTGGTTCTGCTGCATGTCTTCCGGCTCCATGGTCTCCCCACGGACGTGGTCTCTGACCGGGGACCTCAGTTTACATCTGTGTTCTGGAGGGAGTTTTGCACACTCATTGGGGCCACAGCCAGCCTGTCATCTGGATTCCACCCACAGTCTAATGGCCAGACTGAGCGCAAGAACCAGGAGATGGAGACAGCTCTACGGTGCATGGTCTCTAAACATCCATCTTCCTGGTCCCAGGAGCTCCTGTGGGTGGAGTATGCCCACAATGCCCTGACCAGCTCTGCCACTGGAATGTCCCCGTTCCAGTGTGCCTACGGGTTTCAACCTCCACTATTTTCGGCCCTGGAGAAGGAGGTTTCCTGCCCCTCTGCCCAGGCTTTCGTCCGTCGCTGCCGCCGTACCTGGGCCGAAGCCAGACTTGCGCTCCTCCGCTCAGCCAACCGGTACTCCACAGCGGCCAACCGGCGCCGCTCCAAGGCCCCAATCTACCAGGTTGGCCAGAAGGTGTGGCTATCGACCCGAGACCTACCCTTGCGAGTAGAGTCTAAAAAGTTGGCACCCAGATTCATTGGGCCCTTCGAGATCCTGAAGATTATCAATCCTGCCGCAGTGAGGCTCAAGCTGCCCCGGACCATGCGGGTCCACCCGTCATTCCATGTCTCAAAAGTGAAGCCGGTTCGAGAATGCCCACTGGTTCCTGCTGTGCAGCCTCCACCGCCACCGCGATACATCGATGGAGGTCTTACCTACACAGTTCGCCGCTTGCTTCGTTCCCGCCGCCGTGGAAGAGGTCTGCAATACCTGGTCGACTGGGAGGGCTACGGTCCTGAGGAAAGATGCTGGGTCCCCGCTCGTCACGTTCTGGGGGCCTCTCTCATCAGGGAGTTTCACCGCCGCCACCCTGACCAGCCCGCCAAGGGTCCGGTGCCCACTGGGGCTACTCGGTCAGACTCTGTTCCCTCTCCTCCCTCTGTAGCTTCTGATGTTGGGGAGGATGAGGAAGAGCCGTCTTCTGACCAGGACAGCTCACCCTCCGATGATGAGAGGATGGAAGTGTCGGAGGAAGTTTAGCCCTCCTCCAGGCCCCCTCCGCCCACCCGGGGTGGTTGTTTTGGGACGTCAGGAGCCGTCCCTTAAAGGGGGGGTTCTGTCACAGTTCAGCTTCACACCCTCCTCACTCTACCTGTCAGTCACTCCCTCAGCCTAATTCCTTTCACCTGCTGCTGATCTGTAATCAAGATCTTCCCCCTCATCAGCACAACTCTTTTCACCTGTTCACTCACCTGCTGCTGATCATTAATTAAGCCACTATTTAGACTCCTGCCTCCCAGGCACACACTGCCAGATTGTTCTTCGGTTTTTCCATGCCAGACTCTCCAGCACTCTTTCCCGGACTGATCTCCTGTTGCCGACCATGCCTGTCCCTGTTCTGCCCGCCTTGCCTGACTCCCGGTAAACCCACCAGCCTTCTGATCCTGACACTGTTTTACTCTGCCTGCTGTGCCTGGAAGTTTGAAATAAAGAGCCAAACTTCCCTGGAATCTTGTGTGTTGCATTTGGGTCCATATACTACCGGTTACACCGACACACCATATCTTTTTCGATATTTAATACTACTTCATTAGCTCTGACTGTTGCATAGATGCCTTGAATTTGTAAGTTCACAACGAAAGAGGATCCTGATTGACTTTCCATTGGCATTTATTTTTCGTCAATTGGAAGAAAACATTAAAAAAATGACAATTTGTGTCACAAAACCAATATACTTCACTTCATTACTATTTTACGACATGATACTGTTCTGTTATACCACGTTGGTTGCGCTGAGCTTTTAAAAAATGATGCACATGGGTTTACTTTGGAGTTAGCTGAGAGCCCGGTGCATCTGATACAGACACTAAAGGGTGCTTCTAGCATCGGTATCAGACGCCGACGTGCACTCACCAAGCAGCAGTAATTGTCCAGAGAGAGAACGGGTTGGTTCTACCTGTATCTGCGTGGCTTTCCTCCCATTTGTGCTGAATCGGTGACTCGCTGATATCTTCGCTACCTGGGGAAGAATTAGTAAATGAATCATGCAGCCTAGCTGGATCTCATCAAAAACCTTTTTCAATTTGTTCTGCATCAACTTCGGTTACTCTCTGCCTGCAGTGAAGAATCCACATGGGCTCTCCAGGACTTTGATCACAAGTGAAGGAGAAGGAAGGGGGAAGAAGAAGCACTGTGTGGGCCACTGATGACTAACTGAAGGAAGCACAGAGGAGAGCTGAGAGACTTGGAAACTTTAGGTGCACTTCAATCCAGAGAGAGTTATGAAGCCATTAACACGTGGGGGTTCATGGAGAGTTTCCTTGTTAAGTTACAGGAATCGACCTGTAATTTCACATCATTAAATTACTCCTTTGACTTGTTCTTTACGTCTTTTTTAGCTTTAAGGTCAAGGGGACTCCCCGGTGTAAAACCCATCTTCTACCAAATGCCCCTGTCACTAAGAATAAAAAGGCAGGAAGGTAGATAATGTCGAACCCTAATTGTGTCTCCTTGGGATATGTGGGAGGATTGAGAGAGAGAGAGAGAGAGAGAGAGAGAGAGAGAGAAGGGAATGTTGACAGGTGACAGTTTTTCAGAGGTATTAAGTTAATCAACCTTTTCTAACTGTATTTCAAAAAATGTCTAGTAATCTCCCTCCAGTAAATTACTCTGCTACACAAACACATTTCACCGTGTTTGTGGGAACGTTTTACGGTTATTCATCTTTTATTCTTCATATTTCGCACAAACATTAACCTTTTTTTGAAGCTGGACTTCAGCCCTAACGAGTTAGAAACAATGTTCTCTGTGGTTTTACCACAATTGTCTGCAAAATACAACGCCTGCATTACTGCGGAAGCTGCATTCGACTCACCATTTGTGTCACAGCACCAGCTAATCATACATGTGATACTTGAACTCTTTCTGTATGAGACAATCCTCTTCAAGGATTTCTTGCAGGGTACATTAGTGAACATTAAACAGCACATATGTAGATGATCAGCAGCTCAGAGACAAGGCACAAATCTGCACCTCTGGTCTGCAACAATCCTCCTTATGCAGAAGAGAAATGTACAATGTGTTTATGTGGATGTCCAGTCAGTGTTGATGGTGAATGTAGTCGATTGAAGCAAGAAATTCCTCAGTGTGTGTTATATTGGCCCAGAGTTCCCCCACTCCAAAACATTGTGTTCTTCCTGCATCCAGCAGCATCATTTGAGATGACAGTTGTTGGAGGTAAGGAACTATCATGTTCATCTCCTACTTGTTGTTCTTGTATTTCTCTTGGTAGCTGCGGCTTCGAAATTGAACTTCCTAAATCTGTTACAAGTTCCACTGTGGAAATGAAGTTTTAAAAAAAACGCAGAACTTTCTTCTTTTTGCTTTTATTGCAAACTTGTTACGTTTCCAAAAGGAAAAAATGACATCCCAAAATATGAGTGCATAAGAATGTTATGGAAGAGGATACCTTTTACAGTGTTTTGGCTGACTCTGACAGTAAGCTGTATTTATTCAAGCCGAAGTGAAGAAGTGCAGCAGGGAGCAAATGACAGAGGGAAACACGACATGCGGTGCCTTATTTGCTGAAATTGCGCTCCGATGACAACAACAATGTATTAATTCTGCTACAATGAATGTAAGCGTGGGCAGTTTTTTGTTAGATGTTATATAGAAAAAAGAAAAACACCTTTTTTATGTGTGTTTGTGTACATATGATAATGATAATGGAATAAACTGAGGTGGAAAACTCATTTCTAAAGTAAAGTCAAATTACAATTGAGGCAAACTAAAATGCCTCTGTGTACAACGTTGTCGTGCCTAAAGATGGTGTTTACGATGCCGAGACTGTGGATGTGCATCTTGGCCCTCCACTATCCTGACCTTTTAACCTCTAAGCCTATTTTGAGCCCTCCGCTCTAACATTTCATACCCACACTCTAAGGGGCTTATCTCGCTAACTACAAGGTCTATTTGAATAATTTCAATGGTATTCCTTCTCCTGGTGAGAAATAGGTGAAATTGTGGTCGTACTTGTAGTACTTGTAGTACCTTGAAGTACTTTGTGTATATATATGTTTTTGAGTGATTAAAATAGGTTACATGGTCCATTTGATCAGAATCTCTTCGTCATGTACGTTTTTGAAATATTTTGAAATATCATTTAATTCGTTCTCAGAAGTGATTTGTACTACATGTGTACACTCTGTCGCCCCCCCTCTAGAGCCCAATTGGGTTCTGCTCGGGATCTAAAGGTTTTAATTAAGGTCGGGGGTCATTTCCTTGGATGCAGATATTGTACAGGGCCTAGACACACATGATTATACGCCATATATTTAATCTATGTCCATAATGTTGATGCCCAGCCACAATCGTTCTTGGGAGTCTTCTCTTCAAGAGAGTAAAGGCTCGATGACTTGCTTCTTGCAGCTGACCTGGGCTGGAGACGGATTTCCATGATCCCTGTACGGTGTAAGCAGCCAGCGTTGCACTGCAGCATCTCATAAGATGTAGAATTCACCGTTCCTTGTTAGAACCAAGCCTCTGTTGCGCAGTCCGCACTTGTGGAATGTATTGGCATCGTGCATGTGTCCAAACTGGCATCAATGATGAAGCATGAAGATTTATCTGTGTTTGTTCCCTGTAGAATGCCACTGTGGCACCGCTTCCTGTTGAAATATAGCAAACAATTATTACCAATTGTACCTGAGCAGAGAATGAAGTCGCTCTCCTCCTGTGTGTGTTCTTATCCTTGTTTTTTGTTGAGATCTTTTGCCCTGTGAGTGCAGAGGGTATCGGGAGAACAGTTGAGAGGGAGCTAAGAAGGCCTGGTCGATCTCGGAGACTTTCCCTGTCGATCTCCAAAATAAAAAATAAAAAAGAAGAAAAAGAAAATCCTGTGCTTTTATTTTCAAGGGGATTTTGTCTGCAGCCTGTCTGCTCATCATCTCCGCTTGTTTGCACGTCTCAAAACGCGCAGCTAGTGGGCCCTACCGAGGCGGGTCTATGAAGCAGTTTAGCCAATTGCTGATTAAAGGTATAAATGAGTGACATACAATTTAGCCAATCAGCGTCCTCAAATAGATTCAGAGTGGGGCCAAAACGATTTGGCCCCAAGCTGCGCGTTCTCGTCAGGAGAAGTCTCTACAGGCGAGCGCGAGCGCCAGGCGAGCACTGCTCCTCCAAGACCCGTTTGAGAGCAGAAATTTCGCGGAGATTCTGCAGTTAAAGAGCTGATCCCAGATCAGCCTGACCTCACAATCAGACAGCAGACTAGCGGGAAAGGGAAGCAGAACATGAAGCTTCTCTACTAGCTGCACCAGACAGGTTTGGCTAGCTCAGGGGTCGGCAACCGTTACTATACAAAGAGCCATTTTGCCCTATTTTCCACCAAATAAAATGTGTCTGGAGCCGCAAAAGCTATTTGATGTCAAATTTCTCGCCACATATCAAGCATTCAGGTAAGCCAGCATCGTTGGCAGTGAAAGCAAATTAATACGTCCACGCAGAATTAAACTCTATTTTCCTCCGTGACTTTTCTTCTTTTGGATTTATCCATCGATAGTTTACCGAGGGTGGAGGTCTGCAAATGCTCAATGACTTAGAAGAAAATGCGCGTTACGATGTAAGATGCAAGTGGCCGATTTTGAATCTATTACTATTTTGCTCGACAGGTTCGAATCCAGGTTGATGCGATCTTTCCATAAATATATTTTCTTCAATGTATTTCTTTATACGTGGCTGTGATGTAGTGCTCACTTACACAATCGTAATCAACACAATATATATGAGATGTGGCTTTTAGATCTCCAGCAATATGTTTGTGAATGTCATGCTAACAACTTATTTAGCTTTTTAAAACAACGGGGACAGATCCAGCACGGACAGTTAGGGAGTGAGGGATGAGGATGTAAGGAAACATGAGAACAGCAATGTAGGGAGTGAGGGATGAGGAGGTAAAGAAACATGAGAACACCAGGGTAGGGAGTGAGGGATAAGGAGGTAAGGAGACAGACACCTCACAGACTGCCTCAGACTGGCTGTCTGTGCTTATGAGCCGAACTACAAGGCACTCACAGACGGTGTTCAGTCACAGCATCACACTGACTTGAGTCACATGACTTCTGATGGCATTGTGATGGGACACAGAGCTGAACTGCACATACATTAGTTGCACTGACTGAGAATTGTGTCAGTGTTGTGTTGTAACGTCAGTTGATAAATACAACAGTTAATATTGGTCGTTCATCCAGCCTGCTCATTGCAAATGTGTTTTTTCTTGTTCATATTGTGTGCGGTTAACAAATAATTTCCTTTTTATGTTGCACTGAAATGAAGTCATTTAGTGTGTTCTTGGTCACATCAATTTGAAAGCTGGACCAAAGTGTTTGATTTCATTCAATTACAATTAGGCCAAATAAAAAGCCTCAAGCTGTAAGTACAGTCTGGACAGTCTTTTTCTCTCAACGCCTCAATAAGTAGATCTTGCCGGTCACCAAGGCAGAGGTCAGGGATCTTGGGCTTAAAAAGGTTGGTGACCACTGGACTAGAGTATAATCTCCGGAGGAACCTGATATCATTGGTGTAGTGTGTTGTCTACTCCGGAACAGGTGCACAGGTTAGTTTGTATTCAAATACATAAATGGATATGGAGAGCTGATAAGCGGACTGGGTTGCTGCAGTGCTTTGACGCGTCTCCATCTTTTGATACATTCTGATTCTGAAACCTGTCACTATTTAAATCCATTGCAACAATTCAAGCCAACTAAATCTGTGTTTGCTTTAGAGGAGGAACAGATTTTAGGGAAAAGTACCTCATAAAGGCCAGACCTTCAAATGGCAGACGTATGGTACGAACATACAGACACTCACACAAACCTCCCAGGTGAGTATATACTTTGAAGTACTACATGCTTCTCCCACTTGTTCACGCTCCGTTGCTAAGCAGGGATCTCTGCAGCTCCCATAACAACTCTTCTGAAAGGCTTTTCACTCTTCCTCTAATACCTTCTCTCTGCCAAGCATCCCTCCATCCGACATCCACTGCTCTATAATCCAGACCTGTTTTCTTCTCCACCTGGCCGTCCTCTGGTCCTTGTCTCCGTCCTTTTTCTTCTCCCTTGCATTTGTTTTTTCTTTGAGTCACCACTTCCACCACTGCTTATATTTCCTCTCTCTCTCTCTCTCCTATTTTGTAATCCCTTTGTATTTTGTCTCATTCCCTCTCCTTCTTCATCCACATTTCCCCATGCTCTCCCTGTGCTCCTCCCTCTCTCAAGTATAACCGTCTCCCTCATGTTCTCTCCAAGTCTCTCCGTCTAATCCTCCTTTTCTTTTATAGCACTTCTGTGTTTTCATCTGTTGTCTTTCTTACCAGACTAATTTTCACAAGCTTTGTCTGAACATAAGTGGCAGGTTTGGCACTTTTTTTTAAGACATCCAGCACGTTGATCACAGGCCCGCTAAAACTCTCGATGTTGGTGTGACAGCTTTTTAGACACATCGGCAGTGGAATCTCTTGTTAGCATTCATTAGCCGTGTTCCAACAAGACATCGGGGGACCACAACCAATCCTCATTAAGAACCAAATTGGCTTGCTAGTAATTTCATCATGCCATTTCCCCTTCCAGTCGTCCTGGTGCAGGTTTAACCTTGCCACGCCAAAACATTTACCACGCTCTGGTGTGCATACAGATTGGACTGCCAGGGTTGGCTGTATTTGATGAGGCACTAATAAAGTAATATGTCACTCAATATTAACTTTTGATTATTACAGTGAGACAATGTAAGTTTTTGAAAGATGAAATAACCAACACGTTCTCATTCCCTACTCGTCAAATACCAGCCCTACGCTTCAAACTATGACTCGCTGTGTTCCCCTGTAGTGTCAGTTTTGGCCGCACACAAACAGAGGGGTGAAAGTCCTGTGTCCGTTTAACGCTATACCATCCACGACCTCCTCGTTACGTGGACTTTCTCGCTATATAAACGGCGGCAGTTGCTCTGACCTTCTAATAACGATGCGGATGGGTTTACATTGGAGTTCGTCGAAAGACTGGTGTGTCTCATACAGATGCTAAAGGCTTCTTCAGTGTAGTCGGAATCAGACACCGAGGGGCACTGATGAAGAGTGGGTAGTTGACAAGCTGAGAGTGAGAACACACCCTCATTCAATTTAATATATTCAGGGGTTTTGCTGCAACAGAGATACTCGGTGTAATATGAATATTGTAAGCAGACTTCAGATGACGCTTACATGAGTGTGTACATGAATGTGTCCTCACAGAACAGTTCGTATGATGGCCGACAAAAAGTTACTCCTCATTTTCCGCGTTTTTCCTACAAAAGTCTGCAACACGTGTCAATTTCTGCTACATGCATAATTGTTTTTTGAATAAACTTCACAGGAAACTCAGTTTAGGCAACGAAACCGCTTAGTTTGGGAATGCATGGTCGTTGGGAAGTGCCGTTACTGAAGCATGCGAGTTACGGTGTGTGATTTGGCGCTCTTTATACGTCCTCGCTCATAATTACGTCACTAACATTCGAAAAAATGTTGCGGTATCTACGGATTACCACGCATTGTATTTCGTAGGTATTGCAACGAATGCTGAATGAGACCAGCCTGTCTTGTCACACAACGTTTGACCTTTACCCCTAATTGTCATTCCTCAGAGAGGCAGTACTGCTGACTCTAAAGTTCTACTGTACGGTTCGGTACCACATGCTGTTTTTTTTTCAATTTCGTTTTCTCACTGCAGATAGAACCTCAACGTAGGCAAGCTTCTTAGCTGATCGTCATCGCGATGCTGCAGGAAACCACAGAGACATCATCTTCAATGCGACACAAACATACAAACGCAGTGCGTTCCCTCGCTGGGTCCTTTTCATCGGCACAGAAACAGAGGGAACGTCTGTGCCTTGTCAACTGACCACAGCCAATTCTGTCAATTTTCTTTAAATCTGGGTGGATTAAAGGAAAATAAATGCTGTTGCTATCGACGGAAGCTTGTTTTGTTGTTTTCTTTTTAATTGTGCAGGATTTCCCGTGTCCAAAAAGTGACGATTCTAGTGACAATTATCTCAGACCAATCGGTGGCATGCAGCGTTTTAATCAGCTCCAGGTACCGAGCACTATCTACAACTTTTACCAAATAAAGAGCAGTTCCAACCAAGTCGAGTGCAGCCGTGCCGTACCATGAAGTGGAAAGGCAGCATGAGTCTTGTTTATATCTTTTATCTATAGAAGCAGGACTTGATGGCTTGATTCAGTTCAACTCATTGAAGGGCTGCTGTTCTCTCATGTGTTGATAGACATGATATGCTACATACTGTAAAGTATCCCTACTGTGACAGCAAAGTAGTTACTTCACATGGAAAGAAATACTGGTTTGGATACGCACTGTTAATACTGAATTCAAATTGTGTTCAGGTTGTGTTCTCGTGAACTTTTGATACACTTGCTCCTCGATCTCCCTGCTCTCATTAATACATGAGTTACTGTAATACAGTTCCCCTCTTCTCATTGACTCAGCAATAGTAGCTTGTGTTTAATGCAGCGGAAACACATTAATAGAAACCACGGCTCTTCGCAACGTACTGTACCACGTTGACCTGTTTAATATGGAAGTAAGCTGCACATGTTAATCGTGTTTCACCTAATTGGAGCATAGTTTTACCAAAACGGTATATAATTAGGCTCATACCCGAGCCAGATTTGGTTTGTAGCTAGGCTGAGATTGGGAGGTCTCTGCAGCATAATCGTGGCACTAAATGTACTAACAGAGAGGCTCAACAAAGAGGAAAGAAGAACGAGAGAGGATACACAGAGAGGAAAGGAAAGAAAGGAAAGATAACGAGTCAGGGAAATACTGGATATCGGAGGCGCAGGAGATCTCTCTCTGTGACTAATTCTCTCCTGATCTCTCTTTCTCCCCCTCGTTTAGAAAAGACCTGTTCACTCCCCCTCTCGCTGACACACACCCACACCGCTACCACACACATACACACACACATGCACGTACACACACTCGCAAAATACCGCATACACCCACACTCACAAATCCTCTCTTTCCCTCTTACACACTCTGTCAAACACACACACACACACAAACACACGCGTACTCACACAAGCAAAAATATAAAGGCGGAATCGCCCGGAGTGTTTGCAACCCACACTGTTTCCTATGTGTGGAAAAAAACCTACACACACACACAGTGATCTGAGACAGAGGAAAAATTATATTTTGTCTTTTGATCCAAAGCCGTTTGATTTTCTCCGCCTCGCTTGCACAGCCACTTAGCAGCTGTACGCTTGTGTAACCGGTCTGTGCTGTTTCTGTGCTCACAGCGTTGGATTTCTTTCAGCACGAATTACGTTCTTCGAAGCCTTTGTGTTGTGTACATTTGTTACCGTTGGTGGAGCCCAAATGCTCCCAACCATGAGGGCATCTGACCCCTACTTGAGATTATGACCCAGGGACCCGTACAGACAGATTCTTGACAACTTTCCACACTGTACAGAGAGAGATTAAGGAGAGTAAAGGCTGCGATGACGTGCAGTGAGTATCATGGCTCTAGGCCAGACTCTGTTTAAGGCCTTATTCATTTTAAGCTGTTTATTTGCACCTTTGATAACCTGCAGCTGAGCACCCCTGCTGCCAGAAATAAAGCTGTTAAGGGAGCGTTTCCTCCTTGACCGAGCAATAGTGGGTAACTGCGGAGGGAGTTAAGTCGTGATCCCAACGGTAATCCGTGGCTCTTTAATAAATGATAAGCAATCTAAATGCCCATAAAACTATTCCAATCAGAGTTTGTGCAGACCATGAAAGGCAAATGTAAAAGCAATAAGATGCTTCCCTGCTACTTTAAAGACCCTAAAAACCCTAAAAAGTATTTTTGCATAACATTAAACATTCATGAAACAACGACGAAATTCAAGTTTGTTGAATTTGCTCTTTAAAACTGTAGTTACAGGTCATATTTGAGGAAAGTTTGGGGGGAAATGTCTTTTTAGAACCCAATATTTTGAGTCAACTCATCGAAACAACGCTAAATATTCACCTTATCTAAAGCAAGGAGTGAGTCCTTGAAAGTTCATTTGCACAGTTTAAGACTTCCAACAGCCATTGTTTTTTTATGATGTCAAATCAATAGCTTGGAAGGAGGAAGATGAACATGGAAAATGGTCGGCATGTGACACAAAGTCAACTTTTTGTTTATGTAAATACATTTTTCTATTCTGCACACTACACGTGCTGTGTCCGCTCAATGCTTTTGAAGCAATCACATAGAGGGATTAAAAGCACACAACAAATGGAGCATAGGTACACAGTATGTTTGTTTTTTACAATGAACCCAGTGAGAGAACTTAGCTACATATAGCCTCAGATTAGACAGATATTTTGATCGTGAGGTATAGTCTGCCAGAGAATGTTTGTGATGGATTTTAGTACAACAATTATTACCATCACTATTACTATTGCTCATTTTAAAGTTTTCATTGATAATATAAAGTGCAGGGGGGTCCCCCCCAATTGCCAACGGGTATTTTGCACACTGGCCTCAAAGCTCCACCTTTCATCTGTCGGCCTACATCCTCTCCTTCCTTCCCACTCTCATTTCACTCTGTCTCGACCTCCTCTTCTAAGCAAAGCTGTTTATGTAACACCAGAATGTTGATGCGACAAGCAGACGCTTTACCCAATTTACATAAAATGATCAAACGTGCTCTGTTTTGGTGTGAGCGTGTGTGTGTGTGTGTGTGTGTGTAACACTATCACACATCTAGCACCGGGCAGCAGGAGACACAAAAAGCAGGTTGTTTAGTCAATAATGGAAAGACAAGCAGGGAGTCTTGCAGAGTAAAGAGTATGAATAGAACAGATTCAAGTTTAGACCGCTAAAGCAACATAATGAGGCAGAGAGCGCAACGTTAACGAGGGGCAGCTGGGTGGGCAGGTGATTGGGTCAGCTGATGAGCTGAGGCAGGAAGCTCAATAGTGACGGCTGCTGAGCAGGTGAGGAATAACAGAAGAGATTAATGTGAAGCTAGAGCTGTGGCATTTCCCCTCTGGTATCCATCCTCTGTCCTCAGGCACTATTTTTCTGGATTGTACTGGTTATACCAGCTGGTTAATGTGTGTGTGTGTGTGTGTGTGTGTGTGTGTGCACTTACTTCTTTGCATGTTTATATGCCCGTTTATACTGTCCGTGTCTGAGGCACCATTTTATCTACAGGGTACTAACTAGATTAACAGAGTACAGAAGTACAAACAAAGCCTGCGGCAACAGATTTTTTACAACCTTGAACATTGAACTTAAGAAAAGCAGGTACAACACAGCAAGAGAACGCTTCTGTGACTCAAAATAAATGGAATTACTCATGGGAAGTACACAAAAGAAACATAAGTAAAAACTGGGCAACAATATTTGTTGCCCATATATAAATTCATATATATAAATATATATATATATTGTTTTTCTCTATGTACACCAAAATATATCTCTTATATACAAAAATAAATGCATTTATACTATAGATGCTCTCACACGCACACACACTACATTGTTGTAACATGTTAATGACAGAAAGAGTTTGCTGATGCCTCCCTTCATTCTTATGTAAAAACCCTATATATAATATGTTTATATAAAATGTATTTACATTATCATTCAGATCATGGTGACAATCTCAAAACTGGATAATGCATTACATATTTGGCAGCACATCAGAAGGGATATACTGTATATAAACATTATACACACCAGACTTTTCACAGCTAGACGTAATCCCATTTAAATCCCTCTTTAGTTTGTAAAAGACTTTATTCCAGTGCCCCATGCCTGCAGTCAGGATTCATGCACATGTCATTGTTCATTCTTAATTTGATCCGTAGCACAGATTTGTTTTTCAGGAGCAGATTATTTTGAGTCACTATAACATTTTCCTCTGTACAGACCAGTGAAGACAGTGAGAGAGAGAGAGAAAGCGTTATGTTTGGTATGTAAACAGCACTGTGATGATGATGATGATGATATGTGAATGGGTTTTAGTCACAGTTTGTACCTCAGTATTTATCACTTTGTGAATAGAAATTCTACCCTTATAGGCACAGAGCTGGTGATGGATTTTGGGGTCCAGGAGACTGGGTATTCATCGCTCATCATTAGCCGCCGAAAGCACAGACACACAGTACTCATGAGAAATCCACAATGGGGAACATTTATGGTCCTGCGGAGGCCAATTTGTCCGGGAAGGATGGCTGGATATGTGCTCCAAATGTAATGTCATTTTTATCCGGCAGTTGGTGTCGCAGTTCAAGTTGTCAATGAACAAGTGACTCAATTCATCAGCCAGACGCACACGTTCCTGAAGTTCCATCAGAATGAACTCAAATGAGATGAAAATGTGAGGAACGAGGGAAAGTGAGAAACGAGAAGAGCGTAACTTAACTTGGGCTGGTGCTCATCGGTATAATGTGTGTGTTTACCATTAAATCACTACTGCATGCTGCCGCTTTCTAGGCATGTTATTGGCTAAGTGACCAAACAAGCCGCGACAGGAAGCAGAACGCCGACACTGTCTGTTGTGTAATACGTCTGGCCGGGCAGCTGCTAGATTTTTTGCTCCAGTCTCCAAAGTCTTCTATCAGTAAATCATCTGCCATCACAGTACAGTGGTGATGTGGAGTCAGCAGACGGGGCCAGTCAAAGGGGGTAGTAGGCTGGCGAGTCCAGGCTGTTTTCATGGACTTCAGACTGTATAGAATGGGATACTTCGGAAGTTCTGGCAGGTGTGGAAGTCATTTTGTTGTTGATATTACATGCGCCATCAAATCAGGTGCATCCACAATCTGTTTCTCTCAATAGACAGTCTAATCCAAACCAGGCAATGCAAGGCTCAGCAATGAGACCCCCCTCCTCTTCAGGGAGAGGAACTGGACTGTTCCCTGACTGTCTATAACTTCATTATCTCTATATTATAAAACATTGTTAATATATCTATATATTTGTCTTAGCCAGTATTTTTTAACTGCTATCTGTTCATAAAATGAGAGGAACACCAGAGTCTTGGCAATTCAGATCCTAAACCAGAGCTTTTTTTTTTACCTTGTTTTCTTATCAGATTGTAATATTCTGCTGTTTTTGAAAGTTAGGGGTTATGTAACTGAAATTCTTATGAGTCAGAATATTGTGGCCATTAATGTTGTTGCTGCCCAAATCTCAACACTTGGCCAATGTGACCAATTGATCAAAAGGACTGTGGTTCTTAGAAAGCATTCGTTTATACACATTTGCCGCTCATTCAGTCTGCGGGCTAAAAGGAAAAGTAGTCGCCTGTGCCATGAGTGAGTATTATTTCATAATAGCGTTCATCCAGGTTGCAGTGTAAAAGCACAGCTCAGCTGGAGTTCACCAGAAGTTCACTCACATCCAACACTTCAGTCTTCGGTCCTCGTTGCCCACATTTCTCCACCCACCATCGCACCCAGATTTGGCCCCTTTCATGAAAAACTGCAGCATACACGAGAAAGGCAATTAGATGTCTGGAAGTTTCTGTTCTGGCACACTGATATGCGAGAGTAAATATGTGTGTGAATAGAGAGAGACACACAAGGTCTGTATGAGAGTGAGGGAGGAGGACCTGTAATATAACAGGTAGCAGAATGTGTGGACCTATTTGGTCTTTTGAAAAAGGATTTTTGAAATCAAAGATCTCCTCTTCCTACTTTCTGTACTTGATTTATTGAACTAGCCATCTCCTTCCATCTCCCACTTTCCTCCTCCCCTAATCTACCATTTACCCTCAGTCGATCTCTCTCTCCTACCTGCCTCTGCCCTCTCCTCCTCCTTCCACCTCCTCCATCACCCTCTTCCCAGAGTCCCTCTGCGCCCTCCCTCTCTCCCCAAATCTCCCTCCATCCATCCATCCCTCCCTCTCATCTCTCTCTTTATCCCTCTCAAAGGGAAATATCATGGAGAATTTGGCAGGCACTCCAAAGATAGAGAGTGGGCTGAGAGAGAAAGAGAGAGAGGACAGAAGAGAGGGAGAGAATTAGAGGGAAAAAAGGAGAGGTAAAGAGGAGAGGAGAGCCAGAACCAAAAAAACGCTCTCTCTAATTTCCGGATGGCTGTTTGTGTTTGCTGTGAATAATTTATCGTCTCCTCTCTTGTTCATGTTCTTGTGCATCGACATGTTTATTTAATGCCGACGTCCATCAAATATGTAAAAAAGAGACCCAAAAAGACATTGTTTCCAAATGACCGTGACAAGATGTAAATGATCGCTGCTGTGAATACAGAACTCCCCTTCTGTCAAAAAACAACATAATATCAGTGTCACACTTCGCTGATGGGCCCTCGGCGCGGAGGTCAGAGGTCAGGGTCAGACACACAACAGCAGTGCTGGAACATGTTGGGGTTGTTTGACTTGCTGAAGGAAACAGCAGCAGGGGGAGTCCTGTCAACATTGGAAGTTGATCTCGACTCCTTTGATTTAGAGTCTTTAAGCAGCATATTAGTCTGAGGCGAGACCTGATGGAAACGTATATATCAAAGAGGCAAGAGCGTCGGCTTTGAACCAGTTCCATGAGGATGGTTTTATCAGTCTCTAAAATCTTAAAAACCCATCTAGAATCAAACACACTAATATATATAGATTGATGTTTGGAAGAAAAAGAAAGGACAATTAAACTGACTGATCTTGGGTTAAAGCATTTCTTTTTGAGGAACAGTTTGAAAGTTTGCTTGACAATTGAATGGAAATACGACTAATAATATAGGTTATGAGCTACAGAGTATGGCACTGTGGGCGCTACCTCAGAGAAAACTCTATACCACCCCCTCACAATAACGAATACTGTTACCTTTAAGATATTAAGATATCTTTAACCTTCCGTTATGAACATCGATGAATGCTTTGTAAATAGTACAGGTATTTCCTGCCTTTGTGCAACTGGATATGATGCTTCAGTTTCGTTCAGGTTGAGCTTACTAAACGTCTCCACCATTTTCCTTGAAACGCATTGGTACTAGTACATCTTTACAAAGCTGGCGGAGGGTAATTTTAGCCAGTCTAGGTAAATACAGCTCAAAGTACTGTTTATTATATTTACAAAGATTGATTGATGGCTCTAAATTGACCTCAGGTGTGAATGTGAGCTTCAATGTATGTCTGACTCCATAGTAAGCACTGTGATAGTCTTGCGACCTGTCCACACAGATCAGCTGGGACCGCTCCAGCCCCCAGGGACCCTCAAGCATACAAGGTTACAGATAATGGATGGATGGTTTATCTTCTGTAGTTTCAGGCTACAGTCCTCTTGGTAGTAAAAATATGCTTTATTTATTCATTTCAAGTACCTTGATTAATAACCGAGTCAACAGGGGTCGTGTCTAGATGATAACCATCGATTTTCAAAAAATTGCGAGAGTTCCACAAATCAAGGGTTACCATCTTGACACGACCGTCAACAGGCCAAACTACAATAACTAACTTAGCGTTGTTTTTTGTCCCATTCACCTCAATGATAATCAGGACCATGGTAGCAGAAAAACTGCCATTTCTCCTACACCATTTGGAATGTTTTACGGTATGGTTTGTGTTGTCATTAGTTGCACTGAAAACACGTTTCGCCCAATAGACGATGTTAGATATCGCTTACCAGTCCAGAAGAATTATTGATATTTCAGCATCAAACCTCATCTCTTTACTTGCTAAGATTCTTTGCTTTATAACATTTCTTTTCTTTGAAGCCGAACATGGTTTCTTGCCGAGAGTTGGTGTTCGGGATGGTGATAAAGGTGGCGTGCATGAGCTTGAGCCATCTTTGTGTTTACTGTCCCACTAATCTGGGGCTGATCCTTCAACGTGATTAAGAAGCAGCTCTACTTCTTTGTCTTCTTATGTTGGACTGAGGCCAAATTAGGAAGCTACAGTGACTCACTTTTGCCTCTCGAAGTACAAGTGGTTTTACAAGACATGACGGCTCTTTGACATATTTGATAGTAAAGCCAGCTCCACTCGTTGAAGAATCTTTGAAACCCATCGAAAAGGCTACAAGCCTTCCCTTAAGCTGAAAGGATTTTGCTACAAAAAATAAAAGTGTGTTTCCTGCATGTATCTACACAACTTTAACAATGAACAAAAAAGTCGAAACAGAACTTCAACCATTTTCACCACCTATAAGGAAAGCCCTGCACATCACTGCTTGTGCTGTGAGAATGACTGTAATGACATTCATTTTTCAAGTTTATACAATCACATTCTGAAAACTTTTTGAATTACTGGAATCGGCTTGTAAATGAATGTAATATATTGCTCTGGTATGATTGAAATAGATCCTTTTTTTCTCTGAAATGTATTCTCAATAAACAAAATTGACAATCAGCCATAACAATTCCCTTAGTTTTGAGACTGTGAAAGGTTTGATGAGGTAAAATACAAGACTGTATTGAGTTTAACTGCTTAAAAAAGTTTCCCCACCTACATGTCAAAACCATAAAAAATTAATATTCTTAAAGTATAAATGCTCATAATGCTTAAAAGTAGTAATTATTTTGAGCTGAATATGCATTCACATAAACAATCGAACTTGTGCATAGTCACATCACAATTCAAAGTACAGCTTTTTCTCCAAAGTCAGCATACACTGAAATTCTCATGTTGTGCTCGCATTAACACATCAGGAGATTTGAGTGAATGAATGTCTTTGTTTCATTGAACTGACAACATAAACTCTGCGGTTACCTGCAAAGTGGCTACACTGCAGTAACAGAATGGGACTGTAATATTGTATTCACTGAGTCATTCCACATCAAAAGTAACCGGATAAAGGGATAAAGCCAAAACATCAAACACCAGCTACTGTCATATTTAGAATACTGAATATCATTCAGGAAGGATTGCTTTGGTATACATCTGTGGTCTCCAAACCGGGTCACAAGGCGGCTTGATGATCGGGTTTTTTATGCTCTATAGTTTGACCTCTTTGGGCCCCTAAACGTTATCAAAAATCAAACAGTCTGACAAGGGAAATTAATCTTCTATTGAAGCTAATTCCAGCACTTCCTTGAGGTGCAACCCCGAAAAATTATCCCATCAATTTAGCTTTTCTATAACATTGTCGGAATTACAATTGGAAGTTGTGAAAAAAGTCTGAGATATTGTGTTTTTTGTTCCATGCATTCTTTTTCTTTGTCGAAACCTGGAGCCATGAGGAGGCCAGAAAGCCGAGTGAAATTAAATTCTCTCAGTTTCACCATGGCTCTGAATTTTGTTCAGTATTAGGTGGACTGGTACTGAATCTTTAATTGGTAACTCCGAAGGGCTGCCGTTCAAACGTTATTTTGATAGACAATGATGGTGCACTTCTACACAGCCATCATTGAGTCCATCCTCTGCTCCGCCATCACGGTCTGGTACACTGCAGCCACTGCCATGGACAAGGGCTGACTGCAGTGCATCATTCGCTCTGCTGAGACGGTGATTTAGTCAGCAGCCCACTGCTCCCAATAAGCTAGGAATGGGTTAAATGCAGAAGTTACATTTCATGTATCTACCAAATGTATATGACAACTATAATAAAATGTCATTAAATAATTTCAGTTAAAGCTCCCTCCAGAGCCACAGAGGACTATTTTCACAAGTTCTGAAGTCAAGTAGCGTTCCACACCAGAACGAGTGCAAACATATATTAATGTGTAAAAACATCGGTGTGCCCCTTTGAATCTAATGCGTCAAGTAAGTGACATGTAAATACTTTAAAATAGAGGTATTACATAAGATTTAAATGTTTATCAAAACTTGTTTGCATCAAGTTTCCTGGACAAACACATGCGAAGAGAAATATGACGTATAGCAACTGTAGAAAAACTGTGTCCACAGTGTCCTCAATATGCTGTATGTCATCAGGACAATTGATCGTTGAAGTCATCATTAGTCTTTTATTGTTTCCTATAATGATGATTTTACTGTGTTGTTATTGCCATGGCTCTTGTTGTTGATAATGTTATTGTGGTTGCCTTTTGGTTGTTCTTTCTATTTGTTGTACTTGTTGTTTGTGGATACGGCTTGGTTTGATCCACTGTACCAAAGGAGCAGCTCACAGAGAAAATGAGAAGCATCCATCACACACACACACAATGTACGCACTAAACCAGCCATTCTGCAGTGTGTGTGTGAAAGGAAGCATGTGCCTGTGTACTTGGCATAAAGTACTGGGTACATGCATGTGTGTGTGCATGCCCACGTACTTGGCACGGTGCGTCGAGCACTGTAAGCCCATTTCCCAGAGCAGGATTTCATATACAAAACACCATCCAAATACTTCCTGGAGCCCATCCAATGAAACGGACCGGGAGCGAATCACTGTCCCCCATTGGTTAAAAAGCAGGAAGAGCTGGTTTATCGGCAGAGATTGACTCCTGACAGCTTTATTGTCCAGAGCATCCCTAGATGGCTGGATTACAGAGGGCGAGAATGAGAGACGCAGAGAAAAGAAAGACGGAGAGAATAAAAGAGATCAACAGACAGGACATCGAAACCTTGATTTGCAAATCTCAAGTTAAGTTCTACGTTTTTAATGATCAAGCAAGTCAAGTATCTCCTTTTGGACCCTAAGCCTTTTTTTAGGCCTATTCTCGAAAATTGTAACCCATACAAAAGAGACTACAATTCTGTAGCTACAAGGTCTATTTTAAAAATGTTGATGCTTGAATAACACTAGGGATTGTGAGATTTGATGAGATGAGTAAATATTGTGTATATGTTACTGGTTAATAGTAGCTGAACACAGCAAACAGGGAAAATTCCCAGGTTCGTCTGAAGAAAAAGCACTGTAATTTATTAAATGAGGCTGGGCGTGTGATTGTGTGTGTGTGTGTGTGTGTGTGTGTGTAGGGGTGTTGAAGGTGCATAACAAAACAATAAGTTAAGTAACAGAACCTAAACTAACTCTGCTGGCCCAGGTGCATTATAGTCACATGGTAATAAAAAACAATATCAGTATACTCATGTGTTATTATTACCTCACTACATGAGTAGTTTTTGCAGCAGCTCACTCTTTTCTGCAACACCGTCTATGATTTTCTCACTGTCCAGCATCTAGAAAGTTTTTCGGGTCCAGAAGTGCCAGATCAGCATACAAAGTGCCATTCTTGAGGAAACGCTGGTGCATGCTTCCTGCGACTGTGTCCATGATTCGATTGTGGACCTCAATCTTGTATGATGTTTCGGCATCAGTCACAGCCTCAACTCGGGACATCTCTCCAGGCATGGATTTCTTCCTTCTTCCCCGTTTCTGTGGCAGAGTGGTCTCCACCTCCAGCTCAGTCTCCTCACTCTGCTCCTGTAGTTGATTGTTGGCCCACTGGACGAATTTGTCGGCCGCTGTCTTGACACTCTGTAAATCTCTGGTCATATCCTTCAGCTCTGCTTCTGCAGCCGCAACCATCCGATGAGCTGTCAGGATGTCCATTCCACTTGTCTGAAAGTATTTAAAAACTGGTGACGTGACCTGGAAAATTCGCAGGAAGATCTGAGCTGTAAGTATAGTCTCATACTTCAGAAGCTGGCCGATGTATCCCTGTGCATTGACTCGTACCGTGGCATTGATGGTCTCTCCATCTTGAATGGCTGAGAGGGTGTGGAGGACATCAACATACAGGGCCCCGTCTGGCTTTCCAAAAGAGCCAAACACCTTTGTCACATCTGCATCTTTGGACCACTAGCGCGTTTCTCCTATCGAGCTGAGACGTCTGCGTCTTGGGTCTTTGCTCTCCTTCTCCCAGATATTCATCCTCTGGTAGGACTCTCTGAAGAAGACAGCGATGTTGAAGAAGACAACGATGCCCGTGTTGTGTCTGACAGCACAAGGTTTAGGATGTGTGAATAGCACCACACATGGATTTGAGTCGGGTACTTTTCGGAGAGCAGTGCAGAGAAGCCTTTATATTGGCCTTGCATATCAGTGGAACTTCCGAAACATCGCTTCACATCCAGATCCATGGTCTCCAGCACGTCATTCACAAGTTGGGGAAAGTACTGCCCAGTGGATGCCTCACATCTGATCACAGCAACTAGTCGCTCATGAACAGTGTCTGTCACATACCGTATGACATCAGAGCACTGATCGTGGGCTGTGATGTCCTGTGTGGTGTCGATCTGGACCGAGTACATTCCAGATTCCCGGACTTCAGCAGCGATGGTAGTTTTCATTAGGCGTTGAATGGTGGTGATGATGTAGTCGATGGTCGTTTTGGATAGGAGCGTGACAAGGGCACCTCTACCTCCTCTTGAACCAGACTGGTGTATCTGCTTGCTCTTTTCGATACAGAGAGTGACGTGTTCCTTGAGACAGACTTACTTTCCCAGTAAAACTATAATTTCCAAAAGGTTACCATGGTCAATGGTGTCATCATCAAGTGTGTATGCTGCCTCTCCCTGTTTGCCTCTGTAGCTCAAACCTCTTTTGCCGATGAGCTTCATCACATCTATAATGCGCTCCAATGCTTGTCGCCTCCTACGGACTTGCTCTCTGTGAAGCGACATCTGAGGTCCCATGAGAAGGTCCTGGATCGTGCTTCTTGAGGATCTGAGAAAATATGCCTCAGCGCAATCTCTGTGTAGGTGGCTCTTCTTATGCACTTCAACTCTCTGGTGTACGTGTGTGAGGTTGGACATTCCAGTGATGAAAGAGCTGCTTTCTCTGGGATTAGCAAAAGCCAGACAAAGGGAACAGAAGAGGGCTCCTTTGTCTTGACTGTATGATAGCCATTTTTGGTTTGTGCCATCTTTGCAAAAAAAAGCTCTCTGCACTAACAGCCTTGTCTGCCTGGGGTGAAAACGGAAGAAGAGGTCTAATGTGTCTGACTTCGGCCTGGTGAAATAATCAAAATCTTGGCCTTCACTTTCTATGTCATCATGCCCTTGGCTATCCCTGTCATCCTGGCCTTGACTATCCCTGTCATCTTGGCCTTGACTTTCTCTGTCATCCTGGCTGCTATCCCTGTCGCTGTCATCTTCAGCCTACATGAGTGGTAGTAGGGATTATTATGTTAGTATGTTAAACCGTAGCGTGACCGTTTTTGGATTTATTACTATTTTGCTCGACAGAGTTCAAATCCAGGTTGTTAGATCATCCATAAATATAATGTATTTCTTCATACGTGGCTGTGATGTAGTGCTCACTTATACAATCGTAATCCGCGTAATGAAAATGAGATGTGGTTTATAGATCTCCAGCAATATGTTTGTGAATGTGTGATGAATCTGACGACAGAGACAGAAAACAGCTGCTGCGGACAGAGGAGAAACCAGTAGGTTCAAAAACCAGGAGGGACGCTACCGGCTCGCGCTCAAAAACTGCTTCTTCTGCGAGTGAGTGGCGCAAGTGTTGAGTAGGCTAGAGTGATTGACATGTAATAACACCTAAAACAAAGTTAGACTGACGGAAGAGATTAGATGAGTAAAGAAGATGGAAACCATAAGTGTGAATACAGATCGCGAGGAGTAGTATAAATCTCAGTCAGTGATTATTGACTTTAGGTATTAGAGTAAATTTAACGTGTTCTGTGAAGCATAGAATATAGTCGGGGCCGGCGATGTCAGAGGGAGGGCCGGTTGGTGATCGAGGTGGGCCGGTATTGGACCAGCCCAACCCCGTCGGCCTACCAGGGATTTCCCCGGTATCCCCTGTGGCCAGCCCACCCCTGCTTGCTCGGCACTTAACAGTTTACCATAATGAACAGTTGCAGATTTACCACTGAAAAGAAGATATTTCAATCAATGGATCTTTAATTTCAGACAGAGGTAATGTCAACTGTCACTGGCATAGACTGTATAAAAGTAACCCATTGGTTTGTTAACGTTTTGAAGCCTTGAGTGACCACACTTGCTCTGTGGGGTGCAGCTGTGGACGGATATGCATTGCTACGCCTCTACCCTAATTGACAGGTTGCCATGGTAGCGACTTGTCGATCATAAGGTAGCCACACCCTGTCATTTATTTTACTCTAAATGGGACCAAATGTACTAAATAAACATCGTGCTGTATTCAAGAACACTCGAAACAAGCAATTGAGACCATAAACTCATGTTTACAATGTTTACTCAGGTAATAAATCAAGTGAGAAGTAGTGATTTTCTCATAGACTTCTATAAAATCAGACTTCTTTTTGCAACCAGAAGAGTCGCCCCCTGCTGGTCAGTAGAAAGAGAGCAAGTTTAGGACATTCTTTTATACAGTCCATGTTCACTGGCAGACTCTATCAGCTGTAGCTAGCTAGCCAATTAAGCAAGCGTAAGCTCCATGAATTGTTTGAAAACCCTTTCCCCATTTAACAAATCTACAGACATAATTTAAAATGACTAAGGCTTTTAGGTTTTTAGTCAGCTGAAGTTTCCTGTTTGTGTCAACTCACCAAACAATCTGCAGCAAAACAATGATAATCAAGCACAACCTAACGCAGATTAAGTGTAGGCCTAAAGCTTTAGAGCAATAGTTGGGATCTCTGCAATGATTTACTCGCCAGTATTAATATTGATACATGCATTTGCTCAAGCTTCAAGCCCTGTGTGTTGACATAACAGACCATTTAATAAGATCTGGGTGTGGACCAAAAATGGATTATTCAATCCACTGCCTTATTCATTTCAGCTGTTTGAAGGGGAAAGCGGTGTTAGACAGCACATCAGCATCTGTGACACAGCAGAAATGGAAAAGGTCTTATGCAAGACTTGCATCTGTGCACACATTAGATCTTCAAGTTCAGCACATTTTCAATTTTCAGTATGCAAATATTGTCTGGGCCAATATTACTGGCTGTTTTTAGCGTAATACAGACAGTCTGTAATGTTAGTTTGTCAATGGATTTCAGTAACAGGAAATGTGATACAGAACACAGAAAAACAATGTCTCCATAGTTTGTCCAGAGAATGCTGACAAAATGATTTTACAACTGCAGATTGTCCTTTTTAAATTGAGTTCACATCTTCACAATATTGACAAAATTCTTAAATGAGGTAATTCAAAGGGGTCCTCATCAAACAAACACAGCTAGGTCTTTAACCTGTCCGTGAAACTGTGGTGGGGAATGCTCCCCTAGTGCTAGTGAATGCAGCTTAAGGTGTAGTGTTGGTGAACACAGCCCCAAGCCTGGCTCCTCCCCCAACCAATTCCCTAATCATGACCAGATTATAAGAAGGCACCTGTTGGCCTCGGCTCATTCTTTTGGCGACATCAAATTGTTTGCTTTTGCAGCATGGTGAGCCCTGTAAATCCCTGTTTTCCCTCTGTAGGTTCACACTCTCAGCCGCTGTGCCACTGTTGTTTTGCTCCTTATTGTTTTGTTACATTGTTAAACCAACTGGGTTTTGTGTGTTTTTGATTATTTTTGTATTAGTTCCTTTTTCTTTCAGTGAAGCAGAGTGCCATTGTTGGAGGCACCCATGGTGAGGTCCCTACATCTCATTCATGCATGTAAAAGCAATGGGATACGACCGTAGACTGCACCATGTTTGTTGAGGATTGCTGTGTTGCACCTGAGCTGATGAAGCGGTAGCACCCCTCAGTGTAGTCTGCCTCCCAACCAGTGGCCTCAGTTTAGTTTCCCCAGTTTTGCTTAGTTCATGTTTGACAGGATATGTTGGTGATTCATAGTTTTAGAGTTTTTATTAGGGCTTATTTTAGCATAGATTGTAATAATAATTTTATTCCCATTATTGTTTTTTACAAATTTCCATTTGGCCATTTACATCCTTTCTTCCACAGCAGCACCAGTCCCTGCCTATTTATTTGATTAATTTTGAAAACATGGCTCATGTCTTGTTTTAGTAACCAATCTGTTTACCTTATTCATTTTCAAAACAATGTCTGAGGTTCTTGAGACAGTATTTCCTGGGCTGTACGGTTTTCTCCCACTCACCTTATTGCCCTCTCCACAAAACATCTACTTTTATAATCATAGTTTTGTAAAGTAACTCCTGTAGTTTGCTAATGTCAGTTACATAACAAGCGTAGTTATTTTTACATAACAATCAAATGAGAAAAACTGTTCCTAAGCCTAACTGAGTACTTTTCTTGCCTACACCTAACTAAAGTAGTTTTGTTTGCGAAAGTAAACATAAAAACTAAGTAAATCGATGTTGGAAGTTTATTTTGAAAAGACATGATGTATTAATGAGCGGAAAGTGACACTTTGTCCCTGAAACGTCCAAAACTGATGATAGACGGGTCATAGTTTGTAGTGTAGGTTCCTCTGACCAAGAGGCATTTTTTGAGCAGTTGGGAGTGATGTGTTGCAGGAACTGACCGAAGTAAATGTCCTCCTTCTTATTAATCCACTTCTGTTCATTGCCTAATTTGAAGAAACTTATTTTAAACCCCAGATCGGTGAAAATAATGTCCTTTCATGTCCAGTTCTGAGTGGAGAGCAAACAAATCCATTATAATTTATACCTACAGCATGCAGTCAGGCTGTGTGCATCCCACAAACTTTTATGGAAACCCATTGCTCTCTGCTACAAGCATGAGGAATATGTGAGACTGATTTGCAAAGGGCACACAGGCAGCAAAATAAGTAGGCAAGCTTTCGTCAGCTGTTAGGATCTATAATTTGGATGGTGTCGGAACATTTTCCTGAGCTCTTCATACAGTAATTGATCCAGCGACGTGTTTGTCCGCTGATGCTTGTTTGTCTGGTGCTCAGTCTCAGGGACAGCTGGGAGTTCACATCTGTCAATGGAACCACTCCAATTATGGCTGCAGCGCGCTCATCCAATTCTTATGTCTGCATCCTGTCCATGTCTTTTTCATCCACAACCACACTAGCTGTTTTACATTCCATTTTAATTGAAGGAACATATTAGTGGCCAAACATGCAGCTCTTCAATTATTTTACCAGTGTTGTGAATTTCTCGTATTGCTGTCAGTCAAAATTAACGAGAGGTTTTTGGGGAGGTCTCACGGCACAATATACATTATCACTCTAATTGCATATTTTGGTGGCTTTTAATTTAATATTTTGAGGTGGTTAGAAAAATCTTGTATTGCTGTGTCACAATTCTAAGATAATAATGAATATTTTTTAAATGATATGTGCTAATCTCCAAACCACTGGGCACTAGAATTTCTCATTCTTTTACAAATCGCAAATGTATTAAGCACATCAATGCCAATAGTCGCAGTCTCCAAAACATGTACGAATCCTTTAATTGTGTAAACCATCACATCCACAACGGTCTATTCAATTGTCAAAAACTATACATTTCCTGTCGGCTGTAAGTTTAATTTCCCTAACGAATGGGGAATGTCTCACATCTTACATCAACCAATCACACATTCTGTCACGTTAGCTGACAGATGATATTCATGAGTATGAATTTTGCCAGGTATAGAATTTGACTACAATTTCTGAACATGGAGGAACCTGGCCAGGTAAATAAGGAACAGGGGCAACAGTTTCAGATATAGGAAGAAGATAAATAATCTGAGGCGGTGTAGTGAGGGGAAGACGACGTAATAGAAAAGGAGGCAGAATAGTACAAAGATACAGAGCTGTCCCAGATTAAATATCGGTCCACATTCTGGACCTTGTAATTAATCATGGCAATACCAGTGCTGGATGCCGAGCATAACCTGATGTAACAGTCTTTTCAGAATAAACTTTGTTTTTAACAGGAAACTACCTGGTAGGTTTAGGAAAAAAATGGGGTTTAAATGACTAAGCTACGTTTGTTACGTACTATTAACTATTAAGGAAGCGACGTAGTTATGTGAAGTGACGTAAAATAATTATTCTGAGAGATCCAGAGCGCAACCTTACAGGATAATAGCCTCTTTCAAAAACAACTCTGTCAGCATCTCTACAATAGACAGAATGTTGAAAAGACATCAGATAACCAATGTAACAACTCTACAAGGTACCATTTGAGAGAAACTGCGGTACCAGTATACAGGTACAGTGCTGTGCACTTCACCTGGAATATTATACATGTGTACTTGCAGTTTATACCTGTATACTAATGATGGAGCTGGAAGGAGGAGAAATCCCTCCCGCCATTGTGCTTGTGGATGTGGTCGATATGTTATACCTTCTCCAGAGATCTTATCCCTGAGAAGGAGAGATATTTGCTTAATGTAAGGGAAAATGTGATGTAGATGAAATTCTGTGGCCAGACAGCCCGGAGCGACTGGATGTCCAGTGAGATGTACTCTTTAGTGCAGCACTCCAGCTTTACTGTGCTACAGTGTTGGGGAATACATTACAGTATTTCTTTGTTCATGTGGTAATAATTTGTCAAGCATATTTTCTATTTCTATTAGACATTTTTTTTGTAACTGTGTCCTGAATTGACGAATTACTCCCGAGTGAATCTTGACTTTCACCAATGAAGGGGAATATGGGAAGCCTTAGATCAATCAAATAACCACCAGTTCTAAATAGCTCAGAGTTTCATCTTATGAACCTTTTAATTGGCAAGCCTACCGTATATAGACAATATGTCTTTTGAACTTGTTTTTGCTGCTGAATCAGTTTGACACCCCGACATATCCTTCAAACCCATATCTGTCTAGTTTTGACTTTTTGCTTCCCACCCTTTCCTGTTTTTCAACAGTTAAAATCGTGTTTATTAACACCAAGTTTACACTAAACACCTTGCTGTCTTGTAATCGGGTGTCTTGAAGTTGTTATTTTTAAACTACATGACCAATGAGAGGGGGGGTCCCACACTACAAGATCCTTCATCTGGAATCCCTGTTGACATCTCCAAACAATGTTTTTGTCACAAAATCACACACGAGTAGAGGCATGGCCGAAGTCATGCGTGTCGATGTTGTCGTTGGCACGTGTTCCAACAATAGCCTGTTTCCACACGTCCCTACTATTTCCCCCATGTAGATCCATCACTCTTATATGTTATGTTTGTTCATGCAAACATCCAACACCGTAGTTGCAACTGTAAATGCAACACATAGCTCCCAGGTTATGCAGTAAAGTAAGGATTAAAATATTGTAAATACTCTGAGCCAATGTACAACACATCTTGTGAGTTCATTCAGGTAGACAGTAGATCAGACAAAATGCAACCCAGGAAGTTATGAGGGGGCCGGGAATTCTTTGAAAGCTGCACGGCACGTAGCAGTGATCACGTATTGATGTGCCACTGACAGCTACAATCACAATGCATTACAAAAAACACTGTGTGTCGCAGACTGGAGAGTTCAATAAGGAGCACGCAGGAAATAAAACACTCAGATAATGCTGCAAGGTGCACATCTGAGGGAGGAAATGGAGAAGAAACGAGTCACCGTGGGGGCCCGGTTGGCCCTGAATGTTACATTGCTCACATCTTAGATCTGGCTTCAAAGAACGCCCTCCAGGTGGAAACTAAAAAGCTTCGGCAAGAGAAAGCGAGGAGAGTGATGCCTCGCTTATATTTGCATTGAACGCTACAGATTGGATAATAAAAAAAGGCAACATTTTGATAGAACTGTGTTTTTTTTTATATTTTTTGAGATGTATACATGGTTTTAAGGCCTTGTCTACACGTTTACAGATAACATTTTCCCATAAGTTTTAAAATAAAAAAATCTGTCCACACAATCTTCATTTTATGCACAGTGAGCTTATTCTCCTTTGGCGGTGTTAACAAATAGTAAAGTAATCGACAATTATTCCTTTGTTTGTACACATATGATATTTGGTGCTATGGCGAAACAGAGGACTCACACTCTTAGCGTCACCTTACAATATAAGGCGATGAAAGCCCAAGAAAATGTTGATTGATAGTCTTGTTACATTATCCTGAGACTCCGAGAAGGTGGGTATATGGGCATGTGCCGATAGGGGAGACGACGTCACCGTTTCCTATACGCTCCTTTTTACATGTCTGCACACATACAAAATAATAATTGTAATAACATAATCTGAGTTTTAAAAAAATCTACACCTTAGAAGACTTCTTCAAAAATATCCGTTTTAATGACCTCAATCTCCAAGCGTCCATGTAGACAGAGCCTAAGAGGTTCCACACCAGGCTCAAAATACTGACATCAAGTCTGTTGTCTTTTCAATCAATTAAGATCGTGTTGATAAAAGCAAATCTCTCTGAATTACTGACCTCCTTTCCTCTATTGAAAAACTACATATCAAGAAAGATACGTAAGGAAATATACAGGCCTCTTATTTAAACTGTTTCTATCGTATATTTATCCAAGGACAGTTGACTGGGTCCTCTACTTTTAGAAGCGGCTCAATTAAGAACTCTCAGTGAGATATTTGGCTCAAAGGGCCTTCGGCAGTACCGTTTAAAAAAAAAAGAAACACATTACCATTCCCTCTCCCCTCCCACAGTTTCCTATCGGGTCCGACGTTTCAACCCTTCAGGTGACCTGCAAAACACTTTCCTCATGTGAGGGCTCCTGCTGCCTCAATCTGCCGTTCATCCTGCACATTTAAAAAGCAGCTGTCAGGAGATTTCTTTCATTCTCAGATATCCTATGATGTGCAAATGCAGCGCCAGCCTCCGAGGTAATCAATGGTTTCTGCTCAGGATCACACCTACACAACACTGTTGCATCATGTGCTATTATTATTCTATTGCAGAGTTTTGCATCTCATATATGAGACGGAGACAATAAAACGACTCAGGCAAAACCATCTAATATCTCATATATAACACGAGGCACGTCCAAAGGTTAAACGGTTGCCCCAATTTATTGACTTCAGAGCAGTATGCTATCAGCCGCTGTTGTGCAACAAGAGAAAAATGAATAATGCTGATAGTCACATCCTGATGTGAATTCTTAGCTCAGCGATATTAGCCTCAGGCTGTGTGTGTGTGTGTGTGTTGACCCTTGCCAGAGATAGTCAATTTGAGTACACTAATCCTATTTCCCTACAGTGGGAATGAGAGGTCTTGCTGAAGACTAACACAAACACAAAAAACTCAAACTGACACCGAACAAACACACAGATCCATCATGGATGTGATGTTAGCAGCTCTGTCCTGCTCTTTATTGGATTTGGGGAAGTTAACACCCCATCAAAACGTAACGTTTGAGATAGCCTGACGTAAGCCAAACACACTGGTTAGTCTTCATCCTACAAATCTTTTCCCTCGTAACGTTAAAAGTGAAACAAAGGCAATCTGGGACTAGGAAGGGAGTATATATAAACTGGGTTTACTGATGGCAAAATCAGGGGCAGGTGATAAATGAGGGCAGTTGTGGAAACCAAGGAGGCAGAAAACACACAAGGGCTGGAGCTGAAACAAAATTGTATTCACAGATTTGCAGAATGTCAAACAGTCATCATTGCAGCGGGCGAAATCAATTCTGGCTGGCTAAAATGATTAGATTTAGTCAGCCTCCGTTTGAAACCATAATTTAAGAAACCTTCGGAGAATATTGAGGGGTAAATGTGCCCATGTTATCGTTGTAAATTAGTTTGTGTCGCACGAAAATTGAAAGCTTGGAAGGCAACGCAGTATCTAGTATAATGACATTTTTTTGGCAAAAACTGGATTATCCAGCGATTTTCCAATCCCATACCCTTATTAGTTTTTAAATAATTAATTATCATCCTCCCTGTGAGGCCATTAACACGGTGACATTCTCTAGGTTGAACTCTTGAGTGAATGTGAGTGACTAAATTCATTATCGTTCAATGTCAGTGCTGTCTGCTAATAATGTTTTTCCTCCGAGTATGAAGTACATGCTGGAAATGCTGCAAGGACATACACCGTGAAATAAGAGTACGGGAGAGAGGGGAGACAAATGTATCTTTCAGAGTGAGAAATTGGGCTGTTTCTGAGCAGTTGGTGACCCCTGACCACAAGTTCAGATAGTTACTGAAACACAGTGACACACAGAAAAAAGGCCAAAGAGGGAGATGGGGCCAGAAACATCCAACCAGGGTGGAAAAACGCAGAGATTTCCTGCTCAAATTGGAGGCCTATTTTTTTGCTTGCTGACATTTGACTTCGATAACTTACCATTCTCTTCTTAAATATGTATTCACGGTCACATTGAATATATAAATCAACCTGCAAGGACTAAAATCACTATTCTCATCCTATTGATTTGATGTTTTGCTCTTGTACTATCTACAGTAGTGGAAAAACACGCCAGTCAACAGCCCATTAACACTTTAGATCAGTACCACAAATCTGTCCATCAACCTTTCAGCCTTTGTAGACTTCAAAGTTGAACACGTAGCATTTCCGTTACAATGTCATTTGTACATTTTTAGCTGTCAGAATTGAATGCTCTCCATGTTGTAGCCCCCGTCGGACTTAATTAAGTCACAGCTAATTCAAAGCATTTACTTCCTTCTGCTCGTGTTTCACATGAAAAGCTTTGCCTTAGTGAACCACAACACATTGTATTTGTCTCCGGGGTTAATGCTGCCCCGATCAGTCAGGAAGGCTGACTACCTTCATGTTTATTCTATTAACTATTTACTTTCTCTTTCTCAGTCTTCACTTCCAACTCAATCAGCTGAGTAAGGGTGTTTACTTTCAGCTAAAGTCACACTATTATTTGGTCATGAGTATTGCAGAGATACTGATATCGAATACCCGATATTGACTCAAAAAGTAGGATCGGGCGTTGGGTACCTCGGCCCGTACCAAACGCCCAGGTATTGTTATCTGGACTTAAGTCGGATCGGTGCATTCCACATTGCAATCCTCTTCCATCCCATTCTACTCTGGTCTCCATCAGAACCAGTCTTCCCAATTTGGTCCTACCATTGAGCTCATGAGAAGTCACTTCAGCCATTGCTCTTAACCCCTTTACCACCACGACCAGCGTCTGGACTCTGTAGGGGGAAATTCCTGTACAGCCCATGGCATCACTGCCCCCCTCACATTATGATGCCACGATGAGGTCTAACAACCAAAGTACTCAACGTTTCAACTCTCCTGTTGTGCACTATGTCAATAAATCTGTAGTATTCATTCTGCATATCTTCAATTAAGTCACTTCTGACTGAATTAGTGTTTGCTATAACATGGTGGACACATCATAAAAGAAATTGTACAAGAAGAAAACCACAATAGGTGGGTCCGTTTGAGTGAACCAGCTCACCTCCAATCTATGATACATCTTTTCATTGATTGTATAAAAATACTATGTGACCTTTTGGTATTTGATAAATCCTATATAGACTTCCCTGGGATCATACCAACATTATGTACAACTTATAGACACATTAAATAAGGAGACTATGGGTACATCCCAAGTCTCTTATTTGTCATTTCCTCGCTCCTCGGCCCTCGCTTTAACCGAAATATTGGTGGCTGTCTCAAAAGCTCTTATTTAGCTCTGAGGAGCGACGAGCGAGGCGTGAGGAGAGATGTCTGAGGAGCCATGAGCGAGGATGCATGAGAGCCGCCTTCCAGGAAGTGTTTTAACGGCCGACACGCCCACTCTTTGTTCATCAGTGATGTGATTGGACGCTGCAGCTGATCGGACTGATCAGATTTTTCTAAATCTTTCATACCAGAGTGAAGACGGATCAGAGATTAAACTCAAGCTTATATTTGATTCACCATCTGGTTTAATTAAATATGTTCATTGTAGGTCTGAACAACAAAAGGACCACAAACAACTTTCTTAATTTATTTTAAAAATTGTCTTTTCATGATCTGATATTTCCCTCAATTACTTGTACTATGGATACAATAAAAGTCAAAGAAAGCTGGAGAGATGAAACACTTTTTACATATTTTCCTTCAGTCACATGAGGCTCATCATTCCTGAGTGACGGGTTTGATGAGTTTTATCATTTAAATTTCCCCCGAAACATTGAGCCGAATAAATTAATTTCAATGTTCAGAAAACACTATAATCATATTCTGAGTAATTTAATGATGTCACAATCAGAATTTCAAAACATACAAATAATTCATAAATAAGACAAACGCATTCTGTTGGTAGAAATTGGTCTTGTGCTTTATAAACAGGAGACAGAACACAGTATAAATACTCAATGCAGTTTGTTAAAGAGGTAACAGGCTACAGAGAGAAAACATCTCTACAATGGCAGTGATACCTGTGTCTTTATTAGGTATTAGTATTACTAATAACTATTAGTTACTATTATTAAGTACAGTGATCATGTGTACAGACACAAACTCCTCAAAAGTCTCTCCAGCTGTTAAAGCCGACTGACAGCTGATCCAGCTGTGATCAGCGGCCGTCGTCATCAGAAACAAACGTTGCTTCACGTGACGCTGCAGAGGAAAGGACGTCTCATTTCTCTTTAAACATATTTCCTTGCTTCCTCTCTCCTAACATGTTTCCATGTGTCTCTCCATGCATCCTTGGTGGAGGGACTGAGACTTAAGGAAAAGACGCAAATGGGATGTACCCTAAGACGAGTCAGATCAGAGAACTCTTTAGGATGGCAACAACAAAACAGTACTTTGTATCACAACTGTCAGTTCAATGAGGAGAGACAAGTCAGATAAAGAAAAGATAATTGTTTATGATAAACAGATGATATGCGATGATAAAGGCTTGACAGAGTCTTTGGCGCTTGGACTCTACAGGGTCGCCGCATCTAGTTTCACTTGTGCCTCCCACAAAAACTGGTCATCTTCCAGTCACAGGCCGGTGGATAACCAGCACGCTGCCGTGCTGCAGGAGAGGACTTCAGCTACAGGAAGCAAATGTACAACATTTAGTTCCCGCTGTGTGTGTGAACTCATGCGTAGGTGTTTCTCTAGTGTGTGTATGTGCGCCTCTGTCTGTGAAGCCTTTCCTGGTGTGAAAGTGTGTCTGTGTGTGTGTGTGTTGCTGTATAAGTGGTCACCATTTCTCTAATGGCCTCTGAAATAACAGGACTGGAACCCACAGCATGGGGCCGTGAGCGCGCACACACGTAAACACACCCAAAGTGAGGTCTTAAAAAGTTTTGAAACTAAACTTGCAACTGTAAGTATGAACTGTTTTAATAAACAAATAATGGATGCTGGTGTTGCATTACTTCTGCTCAGGTGATCGCAGGGAGTAAACTTGCATACGCTTAATGCCACCTGTGCGGCAGTAAGAAGCCAGCTAACCCTTCAAAATGGCTGCTGTAGTGTAGACATAAAATGTATTTGTCGTTCTTCTGCAAAGGTTTTGCCCAGAAGCAGTGAGAGATTTGTGTTTAGCTAGTTGGTACTGAATTAACAGTAAATACCTGTAAGCGTGATACAGGACTGAATATCTCAAACATTGGGATTCTTTTGTTTGGAGTAATGCCACTCTGGTAGCACCTCATATCAGGAAAACAAAGCCTGCAATATGGTCCTAACATGAACCATTTCCTAAAACTAGAAAGTTGGATCTCTGCCAGGTGCGACTGAATTGAGACACGTCATGCATTCTTAGACAAAAAACTAAATTGAACTCATCAAGCTGTCTTCCCGCATAGAAGCCGCTGAGTTGCGGAGAGGTACAGCAATGTGTGTACTAGTAGTTCGCTAGTAGTTAGCTGTAAGCAGTTAGCCACACACACACACACACACACACACACACACACACACACACCAAAACCATTTGAGTCAGACCGGGTTTCCCCTCAGTCTCTTTTGGATCGCTGTTATTAATTTATGCACGTAAGGTTTGGGTAGTTTTTCCAAATGTCTGTTTCAGATGGGGTCTACATTTTTGCACGTAATGACTTTTGGTCTTAAAGACAGTCACATCATTTAGATACAAATGCCACAGATTGTCTATGCTATGTTTACTCCACCTTGCAGTGGTGATGGTGTCTGATGCGTTTAGCCAGGGTGGATTATTAGGACATTATGTACAGGAATATAACATTGCAGCCAGGTTTTGTTTTTTTCCAAGTTGCTCTGACATAATCTCTTTACTTACCAGATTTATATAGGGGTGTCATGATTTCCTCTCTAATAATACCATGACAATGTAAATGACAGCTGTCCGGGCATTAAACCAGTCACCTATTAATCAAATCAAGACTTGATAGTCTAACAATGGCGTCGCCGTCAGTGCTGAGAACAAGTTTAAACTGAAGGTTTTATTAAATCGTGACCTCGGAGTGAAAGTCAAATCATTTCGTGGATTTGGAGAATCAAGACAAGTTTCATGATAATACAAACATAGACTTTGAAATTGTATTTTTGTTAAGAACTATTATATGCAGCAGTATAAGCTATATATATATATTTATATATATATATAGCTTTGTTTCTCCCTTGAAAAAACGTATGGTACTTTTATATTCTTCCCAGTGTCTGTCACATTCCTACGTATTATGAAAGTTATAAAAAGCTCCTTTCCTCCAATGTATTTCTTTTTTCTCCATCCACAGTTTCTCACTGCTCCCCTGTTGCACCTGTCAAACTGCTCTGTTCCTCAGTTCCTTTTTAGAGTGTTAACCTGCCTGAATATCTAAGTACACATTAAAAGGGGGACACCACCTCCTAAAGAACAGAGTATAACAAATGTCTTAGTAATAATAAAAACAGACATTTGGTTTATCATCATAAAAACATAAAGCCCTGATGTCAAAAAAACTATTCTCTTGTAACCCCAGTTTTATGATTCCTTGTTGGTTTTTATCAAACCAGCGCTTGCAAACGGATATTTCCCACAAAGCGAATGTAATAAATCCCTTAATAAAATGAGGATGAACGCAGCACTGATGAGTGCCTCCAGCTCCCACATGACAAGCAAGGGAAGTTTTATTATGTCAGTAACTCAATATACAGATTTTCAAGGATGGACACGCAAACTCCTGCAACACACTCACACACAGCTTTGGACAAGCGAACAGGGACCGTTTAGGGATCATCGGTGAGAAACTGGACTCACCTTGAGACAAAGCTCTTCATATGGCAGCTTTTATTAGCAGGCTATGGTGGTGTGTGTTTGTTCATATCTCTGCAGCATGAGTTTGAGAGTATTTACTTACGTGTGTTTGTGTTGACTGTGTTCATCAGTCAATAGGGGGCATGTGTGTGTGTGTGTGTGATGTTGACGCTTTGTTTAATGTCACTCTCCATGCTGTAAATTGACGAAAACCCTGAGACCCCCTCCCTCGTCTCCAGGCTTTCCTAACTAATTAAAAATACTCTGCATTGGAGAATGGATTCCTGCAAAGGGCACATACACACTCACACACACACACACACACACACACACACAAACACACAATAAGGCACTTTATTCACTTGCTGTTGTGCGTGTTCACTCGCACTGAGACTTGTACATGTGGCAAAGGAAAAATGTTGCTGATGACATTAAGGTTGCTGGTGTTTGAATGTAGGTACGAACGTCAGCGCGAGCACCTTTCACTCCCTGAAATGCAGTTTGTGTGTGTGTGTGTCAGTGTTATATAGCATATAGAAATGCTAGTGAGAAACATGGAAAGGGATGGTATGATTGTGTTTGTGAGAGAAACAAGGAGAAGGAGATAGAGTGAGTGTGTGTGTGTGAGCGATAGATGGTGGAACTATTTGTGTTTCCACCAATTGACATTCAGAGTTCTCCCTATCTCCAGCTCCTTCCATCAGTCGGCCGTGGGGAACCAATAAATCTCTACGTGTCCTCAGAGTGGGATGTTTTATTGAATGCCTGCCGCGCCGCTGAAGGAAAACATCACAAGCAGACGAGGGAGCCCAAAAATAAGTTCAGAGAGGCGATAGATGACTGCGGGAGGGTGTGAGCAGGCGAGCTTCTCTTAAAATACCTGGTCAATATCTGGAAGGGGTCTGCAGGGTTCTTTGATGGAGAGGCCTCAACATGACAAGAGCACCGCCGCTATGATTTAATGAGGCCGGGTGAGAGGCTCCATCTAATCGTTTGCCTCTCTGCTCAAGCTATTGTGCTTCTGTCAACGCACGGCCAAGAATTTAACACTGTTGGCTGCGAACAGAGTTAAAAGGCTCTATGAGTAGCACTTTAACACCGATTAGTTACGTTCATTTTGGGATGTTAGAGTAATTCCTGTAAACAAACAGTGCCGGTCACTGAGACCACTGGCAGCTCTGAGTGGCCTGCACACTGCACCGTGTGCCACAGAGTCACTGAGCCGTCAGATTTGTGGATAGTTTGGGAGCAGCCAGCTTTAAATGTTATCACAATTGACCCTTCGCTGTGTACCACCATGTATCATGCAATCGTATCAGACGATCTTCATTTTGAGGCTGCTTTGGTGGATTTGGAGCTAGTCCTGGTTAAACGCTGTGTAATTGTGTTACTCGTTACCCAGAGAGATTCAACGGATGCATACGTCTCTAAAACGTTACGTTTCTACATAGAAAACCCTGTGGAGCTAATATTAGCAGATATGTTAGCACATGATTAACTAGCATTAGCACTTTTATGCTCCGCAAGGTTCTGAAATATAGTGAATTTGTACACAATCTGCTTTTGCTTTTTAATGATTGTAACAATGAATATAGAGCTACCGGCTTTACATGAACAATGTTGTCACCTAATGTCATTGTCTTCTGTGGTGGTTCACTTCTATACTGTGATCTGTAGGCTTTAGTGTGTATTTTGAATCAGTTTGACATCCTTGATGACTGTAGACCCTGCTCCAAAAATCAATCATATTTATTCACGGAGAGCAGTTACTGATAGTGTGGGCTCCCCGATAGCTCCGACAGCTTGACCGTTCCTTATTCAAAGTCTTGCTCTCATAACTTATAGGTCCTGCTCACCATAGGTATTCACAAAATACAATGTTCTCAACACAGCCCTTTGGTGTGTGTGAATGCAATGACTATCACCCATTATCATTACCCTACTTTTGAAAACAAATGGTGTGGGCCGACCGAGGATGCGGAGGAGTCATCCTCTAGATAGTGATGAATGGTATGAGAGTCCATTTCCTGCTGTTTTAAATCAACTCATATAAAATATGAAACACCAGAGCTCAGCTGATTTTATTAAAAGCAGTCTACTGGCAGCTCGGGCTTTTCTGGTGAGCATGCGATGCTCTGTTGCCCTGAAGGAACAATAGTTCCTGTGCTTCTTTTACCTCAATAAAAAAGCGAAATAACGAAACATTTAGCACTTCGAAGAAACACATCGAGGAAAAAAAAGGTGATGCAACATTTACAGTATTATTCGCAAGAATACATTCAGGTCGAAGCTGGAAGCTCTTTCCAGACTCTGCAGCGTAAATGGAAACAACATGAGAGGAATATAAATAATTGGTAATAAAAACTAGAAAACAGTAAGGATTCAACAATGATTTGTAAGTGACTTAACGCTCACTGGAGCAATAAAGTTCCCCAAAAAAACAGTTTTTCTGACTTTTGTTTGCTCCATAGTGTGGCATTAAAAGCCTAATAAGCATCCCACTGACTGGGTCTAGGGAAGGCAAATGCTATGTGTTGCCCCCACATAGTGGAAGCCTCGTCGGATGCAGTTTAGCCTTGAACTGTGAAGAGGCCAGCTGTAGTCTGGGACCACGGGGGGGGGGGGAAGCAACCACACAAGCTTTGTGGTGCTGAAGAGGCTTTGGAACGAGCTGAAAGAAGCCCAAACGCTTCCTCTCATCCTCCTGCAGGGGGACGGACCAACAGTCAGCAGTGCAGAGCTGAGAGTGACAAGTCTCAAGAGACAGGCAGACAGCGAGGGCTGAGCTGCCCGCAGACTAACTGCTACCGCTGTAGAAACTGTGAAGCCTCGGACCACGCTGTGTGAGTCTGCGAACCCGCCTCGGGGGGGGGGGGGGGGGGGGGGGCAATCGTTTGACACGTTCAACCTGTGTACTCAGTGAAATGAGGTCAGCCCACTAACCTGACTACACACAACGTCTCTCTCCCTCTGTCAGGGCAGATTGATGCACACGGCGCCACAGGCTGACAGATCAGACGGAATTCCTTGTTTCCCGTTCGCTCTCTGTCCGTCTCTCTATCAGAAATCTTTGCCTCAGGTGCGTTCTTTAGAGTACACTCTTAAATCCACACAGAAAGGAGGTACATCGATAATCCGCAGAGACTCATGGGGGTCATTCTGTTGAGGGAAAATAAACTAAAGTGCCAATTTCACAAATAATGGACTGTGGCCACTGATAGCGATGTGAATTGCGTGTCGTTCGCAACCGTTATCTGCTGCCTGTCTCAAGGTCCGAATCAAAAAAGATATTGCACTTATGATATTACAGCAAAATGCTGCCAGTTTTGCAGCTAAGTGCATTTGGCCCTATTTTGTATGTGATTGTAATTATCCATGTGGCAAAGTATAAATGTGTTCGAGCTCGATGTGTCTGTTGTGAGAGGTGAGAGGTCAGCCTGTCAAAAGCCAACTTTCGAGTCGGGACAGACTCTGACCTTTTTTTTAGAAACCAGGCTGGGTCGACTCATTTCACTGTTTGCCTTTCACTCTGCCCATATACACCTACACATTTGCAGGTGGGTGAAATAATACATCATTAATGAGAAAAAGATGATCTTATTTTAAGAGTTTCTCGAGACATTTGAGACATTTTTTGAGTTTATTAAATACCTGCATCCATCCCACCGCAACAGAAACGATAAGTGCGACTCCCCATCTGCCCACGAGGCGCTGCGGCAATTCTTGTTCATGTGTTCTCAAAAATGACATGTAGAGGTATTCATTGATTTCATTCATCGCATCCTGTCACTGCATCCCAATATGAAAGGGTTTAAGCTGACATCCCTTACTTCAGTTACCACCAATTCTCTGAAGATGCTGAAGATTTCACTGTAACCGCGTGTGGCTTTCAGTGCTGTTTTTTGTGAATTGGACTTTTTTGTAATGAGGATCATTGGCATAAAAAGACGTGTTTCACCCATTGAGACTGCTTTGAGAATTACACGGTCTCATTCGTGCAGGCTTAGTGGCTGCAAAAGCCGCAAAATCCTTTTGTGAATTCGCCCCCTTAGTGCCGAGAATGCTATAGATGGATATATACAATTTTTGGAGAAGCACTCAGTCAAGTTGCATTCAACGGAATGATAAGAACTCCAATTTGACTTCTAAACCTTCAGAATTACAGGGGTGTTTGGAAAGTGTTAAATTAAAATAATGTGAATTAAAACCACCAATTGATAATCTGTGTTTGATGACATTCAATCAAATCTCATTAAATCACACACAGACCTGATGTTGCATTAGCTGAGGTTTGGATGGTTAAATACTGCCTGAGGGTGATGTTTTTTTTTACTTGGATTCTTGCTTATTTAGTCATGAATATTAAATGCTACAGAGAAATACTTTCAGATGTAATGCCATGTTTTCATGGGGTTTCATTTTAATCATATGGTCATCTGGCTAAGAGCCTCTCAGAATCTGCAAAGTCTATTTCGTTCATGAAAGAACTTGAGGAAAGAAACTGAGGTGGTGTCGGGGCATCTGAGACAAATTTGCAAACTCAACACTGAACTGTTATATCGTGAAACATCCATGTAAGGACATCCTAAAGTGTATTCCTCTTTGGTGCTGATACCGTAGCATATTTTCATGTGACTGATTTTCATCATTTTGGATAACCAATTAACCGTATATGTTTTATGCACATTGGCTTCTTTCAACACACCACATGCAAATATAATTTCACATGTGGTTATGATTGATCCATTCAGTCATTTCACAGCTTCCGTCAACAGTTTCCTTTATCCAAAGAGAACTCAGCTGCATATTGGCCATTCTAGTCAAAATGTCATTTATTGTTTAACCAGGAAAATCCACTGACAATGTACTTTGCCTTCGCTAAAAGAGCAAGTGTTGTGTGTGCCGCAATGCAGCAATTTGCACCTGGTGTTTATGGACCATTCAACATTAATGGCTGACTCATGAGGCAAAATTAATCTGCAGCTGAGTACAAGTGCAAAACATTATGTTTTGCCTGTGCGCTGCTGGAACATTGATCATTTATATTCCTTTTTTCTCTCTAATTGGCAGCGTTTTGTCTTGTGTTTGAATTGGAAAGAGAAATGGGACATATGGCAATTATGTAGCAGTGATTATCATGTCACTGCTTATTGTAGGTACACTATTCTTCTTTTTAGAGCCATCTTATACCTGTCATTTTTTGCAGGGACTTCACTGAACCTTCAGCTTCTTTTTTTACCTTCACGACTGGTTTAGACTTTAGGTAGCTTGCGGTATCGCTTGCATAGTTATGCATTACTCAGTGTGTGTATAGTGCTGCTTTCCTTCCCTCGCTCTTCTTCTGCTCTCAGTGTAGCCTGGAAAGTGCCATTGAAGATTTGTTTGATGGCAGCCGTTTATTGCATGAGACGAGATGATGCCTTGTGATTGTTTGCAACTTGACAGCAGATACAAACTGAGAGTTATGCATCAGCCTGCGCTCCCCCAGAGGCATAGCAAAGCCGCTGACATGCAAGCAGGCTTGAAGTCAACAAACCGTTATTGACAGCCAAGATGGAACAGTCATTGGCTATTACCCAAGGCAGCCTTGTGACTTCATGAATATCCAAAGCCATTGATATAGTGGCATGGGCAGTGATGCTGTCGGAACCTTTTCTGCCAAAGGTTCGCCCTGATTTCACCATTATGTCTACAGAGCAAGTTATGTTCAAGATGAGAGATCAACTTGTCTAAAAGCACCGCCTACTGACCAATCAATTCTCTTCGAAAATGGTATCCCCATTCCTAGAAGATCCTATAGAGTTAGGTATGCCGATTGTCAGCGGGTCTCTTAGGAGGGCAAGACATTTTTAGAGACCGTCAAAACCCTTTTGCTTTCCCGGAAACGTTTTTATATGAGAGACACAGATTCTCGGCAGAGAGACTGACGTCTCTCTGTCAGCTTCTTGAGCCGTTTGTTGCCAGTGCGACACGTCGAAGTTGTGCTCATACAGTGCCGTAGACGTTATGTATTGCTTTTGCATTACTTTGCTGCAGGTACTTTCATGTATCCCGTGGGTGACGCAGAGAACCTGCCCAAAACCACAGTCTGCAGAGCAATTCACAAAGTGGCACGTGCTCTGACAGAGCTAATTGATGCATTCATTGTGTGTTACCCGGCAACTTGCCCACGCAGAGCATACAAGAGGGCTTTTACAACAAAGCAGGTAGACATTAGCCTATGTGACCTCTTGATCTATGAATAATTTAGACCCTATGAGGTACACTGTTGTAGGCCTATTGTAAATGCAGCCTACTATTTTCATAGGGTTCCCCAGAGTGATCGGTGCCATTGATTTGCACCCACATATCCATCCCCTCATTTCTGGGTGAGAATGAAGCGGATTATGTAAATCCCAAGTCATAAATACATGGTCATTTACGGGTTTGAAAGCTACATGAGTCTTTTGTCATCTTGTCATGTATGTGTTTGTCGCTGTAACACAAAACTTGCCCTTTGGCCATAAATGAAGTAGTCTATACTATCGGTCACTATCTGAAGGATAGATAAGGACACTCATTGATCGGTCATACCAGCATGGATATGAAGGGTTAGCAAAAAATGCAGCAGCAGGTCTAGTTTAAAGGTCAAAGGTCATCACATTGGACTATCTTTCCCTCCACCATGGAGTTGTTTTTCAAATGCACATTGATGCTACATTGACTTTAACGCTGTTATCTTGTGGAAGCCTCAAATGGTTTTTCGGGTGACTTGTGCTCATCATTGTCTGAGAGCAGGGTCAATTAGAGCAGGGTATGGTAGCAGTACATTGAATACTTTTTTTGTATTTCTTAAATGGTATTTTGTGATACTGATTATGGCAATATGTCTTTTTATCTTCAAGGCTGTTCAGAGGCTGGGGCCTGCAAGCCCTCCCTCATGGCCCCACTATCCTGACCCTGATGCAGGGCCACAAACAGCATACAACGTGGCCCTTACCAAAACTAGGGTCAGGGAAGAAATGACCTTTGGCATTCTTAAAGCATGATTCACCTGCCTGCGTGGCCTCAGAGTGGCCCCAGACAGCATGTGTTGTGCTCTGCAACATCACTGCCGTCAGGAAGTAGAGGGCCCTTCCTGTAGGTCCACAACCCCCTGATGTTGTAGACCCCGTCGCCCTGGACCACCCTGGACCCTTTTTATTTTGTTTCATTTTCAAGTGCTTAATGATAATCTTTTGTTCTCCCGTTCCTGAGAAAAGGATAAAACATTTTTAGTTTATTTGTTTACTGACAAAAATGAAACACATTGTTTAATTGATTCCCATGCCTGGAAAAAAATGATGTTCCAGAATTAGCTTCTTTTTGATTTACAGTTTTCTTTTGTTTCTTCTTTTTTTGGTCAGAAAATACCAAGGTCCGGACATTAGTGACTCTTGTGTATTTTGTTGTGTTGTATTTTTGTATTGCTTGTACCTAGGACTTCTTCAAAAGCAGTATTGGTTGAGTGTATTCTCCTGGAGATAAAATAAAGACCTTCATGCGTAAAATTGTTAGAAGGCCTCTTTAACTCCTTCTCCTCCCTCTGATGTGCAGAATATATGTATATCAAAGTGGAGTGCAGTCCTTGGTTTACTCCTCTCCAGTGAAGATTTTAACCCTACAGCATAAAGATTTATATAATTGCCCTCGTTTCTGTATTTGTCATGCATACATACGCACGTAAATACATCTTTCTTTAAGTCAATGAAGAGGCTGGAAACAGAAAGAGAGAGAGTTGGAGAGACAGGATAGGAATGACGACAGAGAGAGGAGGATGGGATTTCCTAAAAAATCAAAACCTTCTGTTTTGCCTGCTCTATTCCACTTTCAAATATGATGCTGGCTTTTGTAAATGTCTGTAATTAATGTTTTCATTTGGAGAAAAACATATTGATGATGAAAATGCTGAAAAGAGTGAGCCGTACCATAGGACATTTAGTGCAGCTCCATCTCCAGGCCTATTGAGCTTTGGGGGTGAGTCACTGAGTGAATCATTTGAAATAGAAAGGCTTAGCTGTTATTTTCCGGAGGAAGCTCTAATCTCTAGTTTTATTATTTAACTGAAGATGAAAGCTGAAAATGTTTCCCCCGAATGTTTCATGACCCTGTCGCAAAGGCAAAATCTCAATGGTAGTGGGAAGTGAAGGATTTACGGTCGTCTGTGGTAAAACGTAAGTATTTCCAGTGTATCACCCAGTATCACCGTCTGCTCTGCGCGTGAAAGAACGCTGACGTCACTGCTTTATGCGAGATGATTTGGTGGTGTCCAATTATGTTCTCCATTTATGTGTCACAACTCCTAGTCATTCACTCTCTTGCTTGCCACATACTAATTCCTGTTATTTCAGATCCAGGGGGCACTCCCTCCTGCCCTGCAGTAACCGCTACTGCGTGCTTACTTGTCACTCTCGCTCTTTCAAAATTCTTTTTAATATTAGGATTATCGCAGAATCAGACTTTTTTTAACGCAGAGAAGCGCTGAAAATCACGCTCACGAGTTTATTACTAGCTATTTAGAGAATTGTAATTTCCTTTTTACTGGATTAGCTAAAACGTCTGTAAGACAACTACAGCTAGTGCAAGAAGCTTCTTTAGTCTCTATTCAACTAAAATCAGGGAAATGGATCACATTCCCCCACTGCTAAGAGGCTGCACTGGCTGTTCTTTTACTTTTTTATAAAGCTTGAAATTACCTTGCTCCTCACTACATAAGAGATTGTATTTCATTTTATGTTCCAGCCGGATCACTTGGGTCCTCCACCGCTTTTCTTTTCAATGTTCCTTAAGTGTCCCTTTAAAATACCACTGAGAGTAGCTTCTCTTTATACCCCTAAACTGCGGAACTCCCAGCCTCTGGATATTAGAATGGCAAGTTATCTCAGTATTTGTAAAAGGAAATGGAAGACCTATCTTTTTAATTTGGCTTTTAATTTGAAACAATGTCCAAAGCCTTAGGTGTTTAAGCTTTAATCATAGGTATTTTTTACATTATGTTTCACCATCTCCCAGGACCTCGAGTGAACATCCACATAGACACCGTCAGAAAAAAGGCCCAGCACAGGATGTACTTCCTGTGGCAGTTCAGGAAGTTGAACCTGTCTCAGGAGCTGCACTACACTGCAATCATCCAGTCTGTTCTACGGACTAGGACAAACAGTCCAGACTGCAGAGGAAATCATTGGTGCCAGCCTGTCACTGCAGACCCTCCACACCCCGAGCACAACTTGTTTCAACTTCTCCCTGGGAGGCGCTACAGAAGACTCTACGCCAAAATTACCAGACACAAGAACAGCTTCTTTCTGCAGGCCGTCACTCCAATGAACCTAACATCAGGCATGTGTAGCTGGTAGTGAAATGTCCCTCCCTGGCTACTGTAGGGTTAGGTAGGCCTTAGCACCTCCTACTTCCTTGTTCCCAGATTGTTTGTTTACTATATAAGACGTATGAGCTGTGTCTTTTCCCTCTGATCCCTGTTGCGACAGGTTGTGCCCGTCACATGCAATGCTTGGTAGGTGTTAACTTTAGTTTTGTTAAATTGAGGCATTGCTACTGTGGTGAGTACTCTGTCCCAGTATTACTTTCTCCTGTAGCACTCCTTTTCTTTTACTGTAATTTGTGGCATGTATATTGGACATATACCTTTTACTGGCTTGGATATGTTAGATGGAATGGATTTCCTGTGTTTTTAATACCCTGTTTAAAGTATTTGATGTAATAAACTTTGTAATCTTGGGGTAATCCTGTCTCAGTCCGTCATTCACCGCCACATGTACCAATAGAGGACATGTGGGCTTTTAGTTGGTTTGAGCCATTATTAAAGGGTCAGTGCACTCTAAAAATTGTAAACCAAATCCGGGCCTTGCCGCGGCCCGTGGTCACACATGTATTAATAAAAAGTCAAACTTAATTTGTATAAAGCATGTTTTTGCTTCGTACCAAACTTAGATTGGGGAGTCATGGAATGCAAAGTCTCACATGCCAATCTATGGCACAGACCTAGAACGTTTGGTGTGTGGGTTCAGAATGTGACCAGGGCAAACTGGAGTATGGCTCAATTAGCTGCAATGTTACATAACCTGCTTAAAACACCTTTTGTCTCCAGTGTCTGTTTAAAAGGATTATGTAACAGTGCAGTTATAACCATTTATTATGCTGCTGTTGTAAAACAACAGCTGAGAAGGGACTTGACTCAGGGTCTTGAAATGCTAATTTCCCAGGAAAGCTAGCATAACAGGATATAATATTGGAGCCTCTGACTTACCTTTTCAAGTGTCACACACTTGCTTCTCATTATTCTGAATTACAAATTCCAAAACGGTCTTTGTGCAGGGGTTTAAGGAACGTTAATCTTGAGAAACACATACTACAATACCTTCGAATACCTTTTTTTTTTCTTTCTGTATTGGAATTACCAGACAGTCTATCCACTGAAACCTCTTAATTAATTCAGTTTAGTAGAGCTTCTGCTATACCTCTTCATGTGTGCTTTATTTTTACATTTGTAATCAGCAGCTGACTTGTAATTTGCAGCTCCTGGCAATCAACCCTGTTTGGGCGCGCTATGTTAACAGTGAAGTAATTAATGCAGACATTATGAGACACCTCGTGAAATGCATGTACTGTGGTAATCACATTAGTGGTGATCCTAATATCCTACATGTGTCCCAGATTTCTGTATTGACGCAGATGGAGTCGTTGTTATACTTCCTATTACTACTGGAAAAGAGAATGTTGAAAAATGACAAATAACTTGAGTTCCTGGTTAGTCAGAGTTATAAAAATAGAATAGTAGTGGAACGGACATTCCCAATTAAAGTCAACGTAGCAGGATTGTCAGAGCGGCGGCCAGTGTTATGTGTACAAATGCATTGCAACTGTTGTAGCAGGCTAACTCCCTTTTGCGGTAAGTCTTGGACTCACTTGTGCCAGAGTCACATGTTCCACAACAGTGTCGGCATCTAGTGTGTGTGAAGTCCCGCCATTAAGGACTGTCCCTTTTTATAAGTATCTAAGAAAGAAAATCTGAAGTGGCTGTAATGGACGTCTCTTCGCCTCAGTGCAGGCTGGTCTCATCCAGCATTCATAGCAAAAGCTACGAAAAATGATGTGCCTTAATTCGTAGATATCCCCTGAAATTGTTTCTTATCCACATAATCATGAACGAGAAAGTATAAGGACCTCTACAGCACACACAAGGCGGGCGGGAAGGTGAATGTAAATATAAGTGAGTTTCCTGTGAAGACGAATGTTTATTTTGAAAAGACAGAATGCATATAACGAGTGGTAATTGACGCATGTCGCTGTCTTTTGTAGGGAAATGCATGAAAAACGAGGATGAACTCTTTGAAAGATATCATACGAACCCTTGTACGAGGATTAATTGCTCAGTGACTACCTCCGCTGGTGGTGTTAGAATGTGTAACCAACTTTATGGGTGTAACTGATGTGTGTTGTCACAACAACAGCTATCAACAATCGCCATTTTTCTTTTCAAAATTGATGACTGGGTGTAAAAATACAGACAGCTTTGCTACCCATATATATTTAGTAGTGTACAGAGGTGGAGTGAAGGAGGGTGTCCGCCCCTGCCATCACCAGGATCCGTCTCTGTCCAAATAGATACGTGTCATTGTTGTACAATGTAACACCAGAGTGTCTTTTCTAATTAAGTACACCTAAAGAACTCTACCTCTGTGTGCTCTGTAATAAGACCACTAGTGGGGTTAAAATGTAACATTTGGCCAGAGAGTGGTGCAAGAGGATAGGGCTGTAGACTGTATACAAGACAACGTAGTCATCTTGGCGCCGCCCATTGATTTGTGGACTGCCGTTATGAAGCCTTGAGTTCTGCGATTTTGCTGTCGCCATCTTGGATTACGGCTGTTGCCATTGTTGGGACTTCACCATGTGGTTGGAACAAAGGGAGTTGGGCCTTAATGGTTCAACAGCCTGATTTGGGTTAAAATCACACCAAGCTCCACCTGACGTTAAATCTCACCTATGTGTCACATTTAATCCAAACCCAACACTGGGGTCTCATTGGACGAGGGCCATGGGCACCACGGGGGCTCCCTTTGCTACGGCCCTGACATCACTGAGACTATAAAAATCAGCCCTACCTACAGCTCTGAGCCATCCTACACGATTCAGTTCGTATGAAAAGGGGTGAGCACAACATTGATGCTTTTTAGAAAACCTAGTAGTAGTTTTAAATTCGCTGGTCTAACAAGCTGTTTTGGGTTGAGACCATAAACTCATGTTTACAATGTTTACTGAGGTAATAAATCAAGAGAGAAGTAAGGTCATTTTCTCATAGACTTCCATACAATCAGACTTCTTTTTGCAACCGGAGGAGTCGCCCCCTGCTGGAATGTAGAGAGAATGCATGTTATAAGACACTCCCACATTGGATTTACTCGGTAGAACTGGAGGTTGCTGCCTGGAAAGGGCATAAAGTTGTCTGAATAAATATGGTTTTAGTTAGCAATCCATCAAATAAATGTTGAGATATTTCATTTCAGACATAAGTGTTGGACCAATGATCCAGCCAAACAACTGCTGCTATCCCTTCAACACATTACCACTTTCTAATCATTAAGAATGAGAACATGTGTAAACAGTAGGTGCTTTTTAAATAAGCATCCACAACTGAAGCTCTACAGTATATATGTAGCTTATTCATTACAAATATGATAACAGTATCAGTGACTCTAAACTACTCTGGTCACCCTAAGCTATTAGACATAGAGTAATTGTTTGGTACTATCCTTACAGCCACAGCCATTACACAGAATGGATTTCCTTATCCCCACAGAGTGGATAAGGAGAGAAAATAATTTATTTTGATTCCCATTAACACCACTAGGAGTGTGTGCACTTCTGCGTTAATGTGTGTGAGTGTGTGTTTAGCCTACAGCAGTGTGTGAGCAGCATCTGGAGCTCACTGTGTATGCGCCTGCAAGCCTGCACATCCTAGAATATTAGAAATACATTTCAAGTCCATATAAATGGATGATCGAGTTTTTTAGACCACATTAAAACTGAATCGTTCAGCAGACGCAAACACACTGGGGCCTATTATTGACCCATGTAAAAGCCAATTTAGGACATTAAAAGGATGTGTTACCTTAAAAATTCACCAGTGTTTATTTCTGCAGCTGTTGTATGAAGGAAATTAATTTGAATATTACACATAGTGCTAGTGTTACACATATATGCAGCAAGCGTGTGGCATTTTTAAATAAAAAGATGAGAGGAGAATGTCAGAAGCAATCTGGATATGAGATCAAAGTCATAAGAACAGGAATGACTATTAAATGGGATAAAATGATCTCTGTGGCCTAACGTGTATAGTGCCACACAAACACGCCTACCCTTTGTACATTTACCCGGTCTTTAACAAAATCAGGTCATTTTTGAGGGAAAATAATGGATTTAGTGGTAATGTGTTTGTTCATGTGTTTGTCAGATCCTGGTGAAATGTCATGGAGTACACATTTAAAGTTAATGCTGATTTTGGAATTATTTTATTTTATTTTATTATTATTTTATGTTAAAACAGCATTCATTTTGAGAACAAAATACATATTTTTACAATTTCACCCTCTGGGTTTAGCATTTTACCCTTAACAATATACACTTGTTTTAGAAGCTTTTATATAATCACTTTGTTTAGACTTGTCCTGATATTCTAGAAACAAATGAGAGCGCATCATAAGAAGAAGACATATCTCCCTTGATTGGTGTAACATTTCACGTTTGACTTTTAGCTCCATTTGGGTCTTCATCAACACCTGAGAGAAACATCTGACTCTTCAGCTGGTAAATGCTCCACTGTGTTCACCAGCTAGTTGCTAACTTTGTCTGTCTGCTGTCTGGTGCTGAGCAGGTATACAGTGAGTATATGAGTATGTAGAGCTGGGGGGGAACTGCAAAGCTCGGTGATAATACTATGTGGGTTTGTCTCTATGAGCATTACACAAAGTAATTTGACCAATAGTGATCCATTGTTAATATAAAAGCATTGATTAGTGCAGCTGTAATTTGTTTCATCAGGGTAATCCACTCAGGTGATGAAACATAAACTCAGGGCCACTGCTGGTACATCTGCTTGTTGATGCAAATAACTAACCAGTCAATCATGTGCCAGCATCTCAATGCATAAAAGCATGTGGTCAAGAGGTTCATGTGTTGTTCAGAATGAGGAAGAAAAGTGACGTTGACGAAGTGGGGTGATTATAAGTCTGAATCTCAGAAACTGCTGATATCATCGGATTTTCCCACACATAAGAAACATCCAGAGAGCGGCAGTTCAGTGGACTAAAATGTTTTGTTAATGAGAGAGGTAGGAGGAGAATGGCCAATAATCTTTCAGGCTGACGATGGTGGTGTGGTTAATATTTTTTTGGCACCCTTCTTTACCAATTGAGCATGGATGAAATGCAACAGTACCTACCTGAGCATTGCTGGTGCATCCCTTCATGGCCACTGCAGTCGACCCATCTTCTAATCTCTATGAACAGATATTATGCATATGAAATGCAGAATCTGTAAGATTTTTTTTTTTTTTAATCAATTTCATTACAAAGACCTCCACAGTCACCAGATCTCAATCCAACAGAGCACCTTTGGGGTGTGGTTGAACGCCGAAACTCTAAGAAATGTGGATCCCCCTAGTATTCCAGATAGTTGCACCATGATACTAAAAGCTGCTTGTGGACTTCCCAGGAGATGTGAATAACTCCTCTCAATGGCCTTTTCAAAGTATGACACTCAGGGCCTGTTCACACCACAGGTCCGCTTCCTGAATTTAACCGATACATTGTTTCAATTCTCCAACTGGTCAGGTTTGAGTAGACCAACTCAAAACTGTCAGTCCACAATCCAGATATAGTAACAAAAGTCATGAGATGGACATGTTTGATTACTGGTCATACAGTTGGCGGGTAAAAATACATCAAACCCCTCCCAATCTCTACCTGGATACCTTACATCATGAAACCTCTAGGTTCTGTTCATGTTGGCGTTGAACTAGAGCGCAGACTTTAGAGGACCTGCATATGAATAGTGGGTATCAAACATTTTAATAATGCAGCCATTTCATTTCATTGCTGAATATTTTGAATACCTCGGTTTTCTTATGCACCTTCTCAAGTAGTTGAGAGATGTTCGTTTCAGCTCATATATTCAGCAGGCATCTCACTTCCTTGTGGGTCCAAATTTGTTCCACCTGACAGTTCTGAATGTAAATAGGCTACTAGTTCACCTGTTACAAGGAAAAGAAGGCCGTTTTTTTTACGCTTTGTGATTCGTTCGAATGGTGTTCACCTCAGAAATCAAACGCCCCAGAATTCGCTTGACAGCAGTCAGAGACCACCCCCTTGGTTCACACCAAAGTTCTGGACAGACGCAAATGAACCTGACCAAGGGGGAAACGCTCCAGGGTTCGGTTCAACCAGACTTAACAAGGCTGGTGTGAACGTGCCCTAAATCCCACAATCAAATGAACTACTTTAGCTGTGTAGTCTAACAGGATCAAAGTGGACACTTGCATTTGACTCATACCTCTAACATTGAATCAGCCATAACTTAACTCTATAGGTACAAAGAAAATGCATTAGTGTTTAAATGATTAACCTTGTTCAAGTTTTCTTCATGCAGTTTTAATCCGTAGCTTTCATTGTATTCAAACACTGAACTAAAGCAGTCTTAATTTGCCATACACCATCTATCACATCAAGGATAGATTTGGTTTTAATATAGCTGGGCTGTCATAGCAAATGTAATGCTGACATGTTTATTAGCAAACGGATTTCTTGTAACCAATATCTGTGACAAAGATGATCTCTGCTCAGACGCTTTTCGGGATGGTCTCATGTCAGTGAGACAACAACATGTACAAATGTTGCCCGTCAGTAATGTCTTGTCCAAAACTATTGCACATCACTGCCTTCAAAAAGAGAAGCAACACAGTGCCTGTAGCACACAGCCTGTCCAGAAGCTTTTCACCAACGGGTCGTTTTAGTTTAAGAGACGGTGGTTTGTGTGTGTGTGTGTGTGTGTGTGTCCCGTCTTTCTGTCAGAAGGGCTGCAGGTCATGTGACGGGTTGAGACAGAGCACACATCTTTCTCTCTCCCCCTCATCTGGTCTTGCTCTCTTTCTGTGTCACACACACACATACGCATGCCTCAACTCAGGTGTGATTAATCATTCAGTGGTTCTGCCGCAATCGCACCGGTGCATATATGAACGTCACTGTGTGTGTGTGTGTGTGTGTGTGTGTGTGTGTGTGTGTGTGTGGGTGCGCGTGCGTGTGAGACAGAGGGTAAGGGGATATGACAGCTCTGTGTCAGGAGCCTTTGCCTCCAAGGCCAGATTTATTTTATTCAGAATCCTGTTAGCTGACTGCTTTGTAGCCTGGAGTCTGAATCAATATGAGACAAGATGCGCACACACACACACACACACACTGGGGAGCCCAATACATAATATTGATGACTCTCATTTCCTCACAGTGAATGGATTGTACAATACAGTTTACAGCAGGCTAGCAGCTTGTAAACTAATCTATTTACATTTATGTGCAAGGTGTGTGTGTTTTTGTGCCCGCTTTGTGTGCTCTCTCGTGCGAGAGAGAGAAAGAGACTGTGGGCGTGTTTTACTCATGTTGTGGGGACATAAATCTGTTAACACACTCACATTGTGGGGACTCGCCTTCTTTTGGGGGACAAAATGCACGTCCCCATAAGGTAGATCATTATATTTTAAGGTGAAGACTTCACCTTAAAACAGTTTTAGGTTAGGTTTAGACTTAGGTTAGGGTTAGATTTAGGTTGGGGTTAGAAAATGGTTATGGTTAGGGATAGGGTCAGTCTCCAGGAAATAAATGTGAGTCAATGCAATGTCCTCTAATCGGATGAAAGACATCTGTGTGCATCTTATCGTCATGCATCCTCATGATAGCTTACAAAAAAGTTTCTCATGTTTTGTGCCTTTGTCCAGCAAAGTCCAGCAACACGTGTCAATCTTTCGCTCGTTACATGCATAGTCTTTTTTAAAATAAACTTCCGTCTTCACATGAAACTACTTGTTTAAGAAATAGACAAGTAGTTACTTAAGTATGTGACAAATAAATTAACATTGACTTTTTGTTTCACACGGTGCAGGAACAGTCTGCTGTGTGAAGGACTATTTTTGATACAGTTCTACCCGCCCAGGGGAGGTCCTTTGCAGTCTTTATACTTCCTGGTTCATAATCATGTGGATTATATTAAAAATTATGTTGTGGGACATCCACAAAATCACAAATCCACGCATTCATTTTTGTAGGTTTAGCTTCAAAGGCTGTATGAGAACAGTCTAGTGTGTGTGTGTGTGTGTCTGTGTGTTTGTTTGTCATGTTTTTTTGTACAGGACACCAGTGCAAAAGGATAGGTGTCTTCCTTTGTATTTCTTTGCATCCTCAAAATAAGCGTGTTTTAATTGAAAAAAGAAAAGGAAATGGCGAAGAATTACAATGAAATACATGTTTTTTTATGTGTTCTGTCATTCAGATTTGCCGTATTTTGTGAGCTTGAACAAACCGTTTGTTTGGCTCTGCCCGTTCAAGTTGATTTCCCTCTGCCGTATACGAGAAGCTGCGACTCTGTGACAAAAGTTTGCAGAAGAAACACTGCAGAACATTTGATCATTTCCTGCTGGGAAGTTAAGTATCTTTACCCACAGGTATCATTAAAATTTCATCCCCCCCATCACCCGTCACACACCTACAGTAAAACTCAAGACGGTGAAATACATTCAGGGCTTGCAGTTCCACTGTGACAGTTCCAGGCTCTCCTGTGGGCAGGTCCTGACAGGGGGAGACGTCAAAAAGGTGTATTTATGGGTTGATAGCCAGCTGGTGAGGTTTTGAGCTTGTCCTTTCCATGTCTTCTCATCCTCTAAGAAAAGTGAAACACATGGAGTAGTTACAGAACATTTCCCTTAATGTCACGGCGAGGACACTCGGGTCTAATTTTATGCTCGTCTCTCCACTGGCAGAAAGGGTCACACGTAGAGGTTACTGCTCGGGTACTGTTGACCAATTAAACTTTATCCTTGTACAGCTGCCATCCACAGTAATAAGAGCGCAAGTCTGTGTGAGACTTTAGTTTCTAGATGATTCAAAACTTAACCTTTTGGGGAAAACCGCAATCATTCATTGCAACTGAAAAGAAGGAACCATAGATATAAAATACAAAAAAAGAATTTACCTATTGAGGATACCAAAACAAAGGCATTGAAGATACAGTGTATTCACATATATAATGGATAACTATTACATTGTGAAGAAGATCTCACAAACAATACCTTACATAATACATAAAATACATAAAAATTCATAAAATAATAATAAACACTTTTCAGAAGCTCAAATAAGCTTTGAGTGGAACACAATAGCCTAGTAAGATTCAACCAAACTGAAGGCTTGGCAATTATACATCCATCAATGAACATATAAACGGATTTAATAGAAAGAATTCAGTGATCATTTAAATGGTATGTGTTCTGTTTTGTTAGTGACAGAATCATAGAATAAGAGAAGTTGCATATCAGAGAAAAGTTTTTCACTATGAATTCTATTCATCAAAAAACATTGCGATGTGTAATGTCTCCACCTGCTTAGAAGAAAGAGGGCTCAGCAGGGCAAGAATAAAAAGTCGACCAAACTGCAGAGACTCAGTCAGAAAATGACATCTTTGTGTTTACAGTGCCACCAATTGAGGGCCTGTACATTTTCATAGATCAAATCCAAAGTGGCCCAATAGAAAATTTGTAATTTTCTCGTTTCTGCCTCTTTGAATATAATCCAATAAGCAAACCGTCAAAACGTACACGGACCCTGTACCTTCAGTGATATTGACAAGCCCTCGGGGCGGCTCTGCTTCATCATCCTCTCAAGTCGGACTGAGGACGAACTTGACGCTACTGAGTTCAAATCTGGAATAACAATAACACTCAAAGAGAATGAAGCCAAATGAAGTTATAGACATGCAAATCAAAGAGATAATTATAAATAGACACAACTTACATGTTACTGTCTAAGAATCAGATTTTCTTTTTAATGCTGTACTGTTACCACCAAGGTAGTTCTGATCACTTGTGTGCTCAGATAGTTAAAGTTAAAGTTCATGTCTGAGTTTAGTTTTTAGCAGAACCAAATCATCAACCTGCTTATTAAGTAGATCGTCGTTATTAATGTGTCACTTCATTTTATTGTGCGTGATATGGAATCAGCCTGAGACTGCACCGCTGATGAAAGTCAAGTCAAAGTCAACAAAGCAGATTTACTGCATATTTTTTGTTTTGGTTTAATTTAATCCCCTAATTAGAAAATCACTTTTCTTCTAATGGCATATAAATAGCTTGTGCCGCGAGATCATAACAGGCTTCGACGGAGCCGTAGATCTCTCCTAATGATGATTGACAGATAAAAAGAAAAACACTGCAAGACCACACAAGGTGCCTCTGCAAGTATTTGAGTGTAGTGAGTGCAGGCGAAGAACTATTGTAGTTCCTATGTACGCGAAGATTGTAGAAGAATTTTGGGACATGCTTCACATTAAATCCTGATAGTGAGGCTTAGGTTTGTCACAATGTTTTGTATTTTCCACTACACTCAATCACGTCAATGCGTTTGAGTTAGAGTGTAAGAAGAGCTTTTTATTTATGTGAGTGGGGTTTACTTATGAGAGGACAATCGTCTTTTTAAACCATCTCCTGAAATAAAGTTCAATTCAAATCTTGGTCAATTGAAAAATATTTCAATAGCATCTGGAATTAGAACATTACAAGGCTGAAAAAATATATAAAATATTTAGTTTAGTGTCAATCAGCAACTGTTAGCATGCAAACACACTAAACTAAGAAGATGTTAGCATTGTCGTTGTCAGATGTTAGTATACTGCCATTAGCATTTAGCTCAAAGCACCACCATACCCAAATACAGCTTCCCAGAGCTGCTAGCATGGCTGCAGACTCTGACTACTATTTCAACTAACCTGTGAGATGAGACATCTTTAATCAGAGGATGAAGTCATGCCTCATAACAAGCTACTCAACTTTATACAGCGCTTACTGACATACTGTGAGACCTCACAACTGAGACTTTGTTTCCAGCATTCTGGTGACTTTAAGAGAATGAAATTTACAAAACAATAAGAGCATTTTGAATATGTTTAATACTTTTAATTTGACTTCTAATTCTTTGGAAAGAATACAGATTAATTTGCCCTTCTTGCGTGAACTTGGGTGAATCTCTGGAATTAATTGTCACAATGGGGAATGCATGCCCCTTTCCTTAAAATGTTTCCACAATAAACGAGAATTCTTCTTTCCAGGACATTTGACATTTTTAGTGGTATTTATTTCTCTTAGTAGTATGCTTCATTTCTCTTTGTCTCTCACTCAGTGAGGAGGACGAGGCATGAGCAGCTCTCATCTGCGTCACGTACATGCCAGGAAATTACATTTGGTGTAACTGTGTTGTTGTCTAGATGGAAACGGCGGATTTTTAGAGTAGCAGCGCTTATGTGTGCTGTAATGTGCCAGAAACTGGTTGTGATAATAAAAAGGTGTGAAAATGTGTCATAAATTAGTAGAAATGTGGGAGAATTGTGACTACGGGAGGAACCAGGAGGGGAAATGAAAAACTGTAATCATAGAGGTGCTTATGCTAGTTACACACTCTGCTAATGTTAGCTTCACTATTACACAACATTTAACCATGACTAGCTCCAAATCCACAAAACCAGCCTAAGAATGAAAGAAATCAGAAACGATTGAATAAGTGTCAATGTCTATAAGTGTTAGTCAGACCCTCGTCGGAGCTCGCCGATGCCACGCTATGATTGGCAAGTTTGGCCCGCAGGACAAGACTTTGCAAGGGTCAACAGAAAAAAAACTGGACACAGCGATTTAACGGTTGATACATGATTTATTTCATCTTACAATGCAGGCTGGTCTCATCCAGTATTCATAGCAATACCTACAAAAAATAATGCATTGTAACTTTTCATATGTTATCCATGTAATCTTGAACAAAGATAAAGGCTACAAAATCACACACTGAGCGGGTGGATGGGTCCAACAACCAACAATCTTTTATGCAGTTTGTTCCCCGTGTGAAACGAGAAGTCAATATTCATGTTTTTCGACAGGTGAATTGCATACTTTAAAGACGGCACTATTAAAGACTTTTGTTGTAAAGAACTTGTGTTGTCTTAACCTAACTAGGTAGTTTTGTTGTCTCAACCTAACTAGGTAGTTTGTTTGCCTAAATCTAAGTGGTTTTGTTTATGTAGGAAAACGCTCAAAAATGAGGAGTAACTTTTTGTAGGATATCACTAACCGTCGTGTGAGGATACATTGCACAATGTGACACATGAAGACATCATAATAATGACACTTCTTGCAACTCACAAAGTTATGAGGTTATGAGACAACATGATTTGGGAATAGCTGCTGAATGTAGTTAAAGGTTAATGGGTGTTTAGGGAAAGCTGAACTCAAATTTGGCACAAACATTTGTGAAGTATCGATAACATAAGTGCTTTTAAATAAAACACCACATCAGAGCACAAAGCTGTCAGGTTCAAGAACTACATGATGCCTCACAAAGACAGGTGGTATTGCTATCTGGACCTTAACCAAAAAGCCTTTAAAGCATTTATGAAGACATGTCAATAAGCCCTCTCACCCTGAGGCCCTTCAACCACAGTCAAACGTCTGCTTCGAAGAAACAAGAGGAGGAAAGTGATTCAATCTTTTTTTTACCTTTTATTTTGAAAGAAAACATTATACCTGCTCAACATCACAGAGCTGCTGTGGACTCTGACAGCTACCTCTTTGTCAAATAATACAACATAGAAGTAGTTTCTTGATTTTTAAGGAGAATGAAGGTACAACTACTTTTGTTGAAATAGATATTTCAACACTGACTAGTCTTAACACACACATCAATAACTGCTGTATAGAATAAAAATATCAATGGCCCTGCGTGCAATGTAGTATCAGAATGGTGGAAACAGTTGCCCGATTTCCCGAGGATGTTGTTTTGCTCTCAGTTTGATTGACTGAGGTTTTTTTAAGACTGGAACTTTTACAAGACGTGACTCAATTTACTTTAATAAATAGGTCTGTTTTTCTCCAGTGTTTTAATTAAGAGTCGCCCAAAAATGATTGTTTTCAATAATGAGTCTTTTTGGGGCTACTGAACTCCACGGTCCAATTGTACAAAGGAAGATGTTATTTTTGAGATACAGATTCTGAACAGGAAATTGGTTTTGTGCTTTGTTCCTCAACAACAGGAAGGTTGGAGTGCGGCATCAGAAGAAAAACTTCACCAATGGAGTTGGCAGGGATTTCGTGATTGTTATTTACTTGGTGACACTTTACAATAAAGGCGAACTAATTAACTAACCAGGAGCTGGTTGCTAATTAATTATAGTCTAGTAACTGTGAATGGGAGACTAAATGTTGTCTGTGGAGAACAAAACCAGCATTTACATTCATTTCTTCTTCGTTTTTTACAAACAAACTTAGCATACATATATACTTTTACATTTAGAGGGTTGCCCAAGCTAGAGTGCATTTGTCCTGTTTTACTGAAAGGGCTGCAGGTTCCTGCACAGCAGCAAGACAAGGACAGTGTGTCTCCGTTGCTTCACAGTTGTAGGGTATGTGAATGGAAAGATATTCAACGTGCAAACGCACCGGGACGAGGAAAAAAACTGACCGGAGCCCAACATCTTGTCCCCACTGCTTCCAGGCAGCCCATCAGACACAAAAGTAAATTGAGATAAAACAGACACAGAAGTAATTGAAAAGTTGGAACATATTGAAACAACCCTCCCCATGCCACACAGCCATGGCAGGAGACATTACGTTTTTTGGGTTGTACGTCCGTCCGGTCCATTCTCGTGAGAGCGATATATCTCAGCATCATCAGCAGAGTTGATATGCTAATTGTGACAATTTCACACATAAAAGGATGCCATCTTCTTGGATATGGATGTAAACTGCAACTTGATTGGTTGATGAGAGGAATACAACCACAAGGTGGTAATCCTGCTCTTTTAATCTATTTATTTTTGTTTTTAATTTAAATGTATAATAGCGGTTGTGGGCTGTTGCCTTTTGGGAAATTGTGTGTACAGTGATATACAGAAGTGTTTGAAATGTCCCTTATTTCTGTGAAGAAAACAGTTTTCAACATAGTTTCAAACTCTAGATATTTTCCAAAGAGACTGGCGTGATTACATAGAAAAGTCAAATTTCCCTCCGAAACCCAGACATTTTCTGTCTCAGGTCCCTTGTGGTCATAATTGTATCCACTGCTATTCTATGACTGCAGGTCACCGATTCACCCATTCGAAGTCTGGTGTTGACACTAAGGTTAGGGGCAGAATCACTTGTAACACTATGGGGTCTACATTGTAAATGTAATTTATAATATGTTTGGGAAAACAAATGAGAGATAAAAAAACAGGATCTGTGAACAGAATTGTATTATTCGAAATCATGCTGTTAAATCATCGGTGGCTAGACCCTTAAAGAGTCAGAACCATAGCTTGAATCAACTATACTAAATCACAGTGTACATAATTCTACCCTACCTGACAGTAAAGATACCACAGAGATGGGGTAGTAAGGATAAAAAGGGGGGCGCATTGGATACACTTGGGAATAGGATTTCTTATTCTTTTCGACTTGAACCATTTGAACATTCTACAGTACAGAATCTACATCATGTGACTCTGCGCCTGTAAAAGTCTGTGGCTCCTCCTGTCGGGGACACATTTGGGTAATGGCTTTGGCCACCTATAATTAACCCCAACTGAGAATAGTAATTATGAAATCACATGCTGAAAAAGGGCGTCTTACCAGAAACGTCCGTGTGGCAATATTAATGGAATTGGTTGAATTGGTGTGCTCTCCTAGTCTTTCCTTTAAAGATATTATGTAATCAATTTTTATTAAATATTGCCATTTACTTGTTTCCTTTATATGATTTCCTCAATGTTTTTTTATACACACTTTTACACCAGGATTCTGCCCAGTATAGCCATGTTTGCCTCAAAGCAGTGAGCACCATCTGCTACTAAGAGTTTCTCAACCAGGAAAAAGCTTGCTCCTCTGGCCATTAAGGAACTGCCACTGCTACTGTGTGTTCGATGGCCTTATATATTTCTGCAGACTAGGGAAGGGGGGGGGGGGGGGGGGGGGGTCATGGAGGGTTGAACTCTTAACCTTACAGTTCCAGGTCTGACACTATAATCCCCACAGGCCACCATGCTGCCTCTGCCACTTTCAGATGTACAACACAACAACCTGAGTTCTCTGGGAGACATTTACCAATCAAATCGGAAGCAAGATTTTTAGTGACTGAATAAGTGTAGTTGAGAGTGTGTGTGTGTGTGTGTGTGTGTGTGTGTGTGTGTGTGTGTGTGTGTGTGTGTGTGTGTGTGTGTGTGTGTGTGTGTGTGTGTGTGTGTGCGAGCATTTGTGTAAATAAAAGATTGTAACATAAAACCTAATTTTCCATCTGCCATTTGTTTAAAGATGTGGTGCAGAGAAGGAAAAGCAGCGGGAGTAATAACTTGTTTCTTTTTGCCACAGTGGGAAAACAACACGCATATGCATACAAATCAAGAAGATTGCATAAAGCCCCATGCTATGAACAAACAAATAAACTTTTATGATTTTATTCCATATTGAAATAGCATTGTGATTAATGTGTAAATCAGCGTTGCAGAAGTCTATTCTATTTATAACCCCCCTCTACCTTTATGGTTATAGCAGCATATATATATATATATATATGTGTGTGTGTATATATATATATACTCTTTGTTTTCCAAATTAGTTTCCAGTGCATAAAGATGGTTCAGTATGAAGACAACATAAGAAACTTATTAGACACACATATTGCAGAGTCATCTCTGCTTATGAAAGATCATAAACATGGTGATCACACGCAATATTCTCATCTACAGAAATGAACCTGAGGGCAAACCTTCTGTCACTTGCATCACAAAGTCAATACCGTAATGTAAACACAATGGCACCGTGGGGAATCTAATTAAAGCATGATGCAGCCTCATCGGGTGTGATACATGTTGCAAAGGTGGGTTCAGCAGGTGAAATCAGACACTGAACTGCTCTGGCGGAATGACATTTCCACTTGAGCCACTTTTGATATCAGTTGCGATGTGCTTTTTGCAAGAAGTGGTGTGCTCTGCATCACCTTCCCTTCTCTAAATAACACTGCTGCTCTTGGTATAATTCCCATGGTCATAGGAGTACACAGGAGTACTGCCTGGGCACTGAGGTCCAGCTTTATTTTTGGTTACCTATCATTTTGGTGTTGTTGAACTTTGAGCTCATACTGTAAAATACTCTTGTGGTCAAAATGAGTAAAATTACTTTTTCTTCGTCTACTGTCCAGCTTCCCTCCCCTCTCCTACTCTCTGCCATCTTTTTCCCCCTCCTTTCTCGTCCTCATCTTTCCATCCACTCTTGGTAATTAATTATTACTGCTCGGTGTCTGTCTCTTTATAATATTAGCACTATCTTCTCCCCCCTCTCATCGCTCTTCTCTCCTAACCTCTCACCCTCTTTTCCCTTTCCTCCTCTCATGTCGTCTTCATCTTTTCCTCTCATTTCCTCTCCTCTCCTGCACTTTTCTGTATCTCCCCCTCTCTCGGTCTGCTCCTCTTTTTTTCTCTTCCTCCATTCACGGTGATCAATTATTTCAGTCCTATGTGCTGTCCCCTCTCCTTTCTTTAAAAATCATTATCCAATCTTTTATTAACACCGTTTGGGCTTATCTGTGCTAAGCTATTAATAGTTTGGCTTTTACTTTGCTGGAAAAATTAGGGCAATTGCTCTCGAGGCCATACGCTGGAGAATCACTTAACTTGAATTTAAAAGTTGGAGGGTCGAATTTGTGTTTTTTTATGACCATCTTATCCCAAATGTTCCTGGAGAGCTTAAACTGTACATCAAAGTACTTTTACTCGGGGACATAACAGTAGCAGGTGCATTATCATCCTTATTAAGGATGCATTAAACAGACAAGAACAACTATCCATCTTAACAACTCGTTTTGTCTGCACTAAATCATCATTATTTGTTTCTCCGTTGAACAAATCTTCAAAGGGCTGAGGGTGTTTGCATGTTTTTTAATAAAAATCTTAGGAGCTGGGTGTGGATGTCATGCATGAAGGATATGTCAGACACCACTGATTAGATTATGATGAAACCTGGAGAAATTATGCATTCCTACCGGGTATTTTCATCGTTGCACTGAACGACACTCCCATTACCTTGACACAAGGTGCCATGTTGAGTGACCCGGAGGAAAAGTCTATCTTAGGGGAACAGCATGTTTATTTCTTCTTTGTTTTGACGCTTTAAGGGTGAATTTGGTTGCAAAGTTTGCCTAAAATGTCTAAAAACTCGACCTGCTCGAGCTACACCTCAGACTTTTGAGACATTGGTCCCAAGTTCGACGTCATTGTTGGTCAACATCACAGACTGATCAAAACAACCATGATCTTCTACTTTCAAGTCCATTGCAAATTCAGATGTCATTCCGATGACGGCCACAGCTGATAGAGTGGGTTCAGCCAGGTCTTCTGGGTTACACGGAGGGGCATCGGCACATTCCAGCAAGTAGGACATGATTCTGCTCTGATTGGCAGCTGTATGTGTCTTCTGTTGTGTTATTCCTCAACTCCCCTGCTCCACGACCCTCCTATTTAGAGACTTCCAGGTTGCCCAGCCATGGTCATGACCACTGGCAACCCAGTGGGTTCCATTTACTGTATCTTTCCAGGTATTGATCCTTCCTTCTTGTTTGGTCTTGTGGAGGCGGTGCATGGTGCATGTTCTTTAAAGCTGCGTCGGCCAGTTTGATGTGACGTGATAGGCTCCTCTTGCGCTAAAATGGAGGTTGTAATTCATGTTTTTTACTGAAATGTCCTGTAATACATGAAATGTACACAATACATTGGATTGGAACAGTTATTCATGGTCCCCAGAGGCTGAATGATACTGACTTTAGTTTTGATCACTTATCAAGAGAAATATCTCATCTAACGGATTGATTGCTGCAAATTCTGATACTGATATTCATGTTCCCCAGAAGATGAATCTTAACATCTTTGATGATCCACTGACTTTTTCTCTAAGGCACAACCTGCTCGGTAAATTTGCCCAATACTTTGGTTTATGACTGGGTACTTGACGAAGTCATTCACACATTCCCTGTACTTTTGCTGTACTTTGTCTTTAGTCGTTATTAGAAAATGTTAACATGCTAACACGCGACATACCTGTAATCATCAGCATGTTAGCATTGTTAATGTGTGCATGTTAGCTTGTTCATGTTAGCATTTTGCTCAAAGTACTGCAATCACTGCACTCAAGCCGACGGGGTGAACTTTTTTAATTTCCTCTCCTGGAGTTTGTTTCTATAGTACTTATTTTTTGTGGGGAGGTGTTTCATTCTCTACTGTTATAGCGGTGCTTTAACTGTGACACTCGATGCTAAATTAAATGAGTTCTTAAGATGGATAGTGTTTCACATGAACTGGTATTGGATCTATTTATTTTTTCTATTACAGCTGGTACGTTGGTATCACAATAATCTATAAAGCCAAATGGATTTCATGCTGTGGTTTTCTAGTTTTTCAACCTACCAGTATTTCATTTTAATATTAATTGTGCAAATTGAGTAAAATAATGTGTTGTCCTATTCATGCTGGGGAAATCCAAAGAGAAATGCAGACAAAAATCAATCTCAATTCAGTTCACTGTGATTTTAAGCTGCAGTACAACAAAATGTGCAATAAATCAAGGCACTAAAGGCAGTATACTGTAGATACAGGCTCATTACTTTCCTGTTATGGGTTGAGAATCATTTAACTTGGACTTGCAGGGACTCTCCACTGTACAACAACATTTAGACCATTTAGTAGAGCTGGAGGCTGTGGAACAGATGGCTCACTGTAGCCGAACAGAGTATTCCCATAAAAAGTGAATTTCACAGCATTTGGACCTCAAGGATGGATGATGTTATTATGATGCTGCCTACTTAACTTAGATGTAAAGCCTAGACATTTACACTGCAGTGCTTAATGTGTTGAGAACAGCTTTATGTTTATGTTGGGCAGTGGAGGGGCACGTTATCATCCGCATAAACTGTAAGCATTCAATCTGCAACAGCACTGTGTTAACATATAGGTGCGGTGACTCTGGGACAACACAGATATCATGCTTTACACATTTTTAAAACACAGTTGCACATGATAATACGGAAACATTCAGACATTCACAAATTGTGTGTTGAGTGTGCAGTAACCTTGATGCAGTAAGTGTGTGAGGAAATGACATTTCCAACTACTGCAGACTGTTTAAGAGAAAGTAAATTGAACAGAAGCACCTCGAGCACACTCACTCTGATTCTCTCTTTCTGTGTGTGTGTGTGTGTGTGTCCTAAGTGACCTCTGAGCAGGACTTCCTCCAGTGTCTACAGCATAATTAGATGGAGCTGAGACCATCTGCAATACATCCATCACTGACACACACACACACACACACACCTCTGCACCTGCAAGAAAGAGAGAGAGAGAGAGAGAGAGAGAGAGAGAGAGAGAGAGAGAGAGAGAGAGAGAGAGACGCCACAGTCCACCTCTGATCAAGTTCACTCAGACATATCCAGGTTAAAGGAAATTAATATTTGCCGTATGCTGCTCTCACAGATTCTAAATCAGCAGCTCCCACCTGCCTGGACATGCGTTCCTGTGGACTTTACTAAAATGTCAAGACAATCCATCAATCTATAATAAATACATTGTATTAACATCATTAAAGTAGATGGTTTTTCATAGTTCGTTGGCTGGGGCAGGACACAAACACGGTCAGGGCTTTATATCCCTCAGGGGCCTCCTCTACTAAAAATGTTTGTAGTCACTGTAATGTAGCTTAACATTTCCATTAAATGGCAAATGCTTCCTCATTGGCAAACGAAACAAGTGTCATAAATATAACCGGTGAGGGGGTCATACCCTCTAGCCTGGGAATTGTCCAGTCAATGTTTTCTATCGGGTCTAGATATATTACTGTCACGATTTGGCTTTGCCTTCTGTCTTCCGTGTGTCTTTGTGTAGCTCCACACCTTCCTCACTCTACCTGTCAGTCACTCCCTCTGCATCAGCCTAACTCCCTTCACCTGCCTCTGATCACCAATCAAGCACTCCCTCCTCATCAGCACAACTCCCCTCACCTGTTCAACCTACTTTATAAACCCCTGCCTCTCACTCACTCACTGCCAGATCATGCTTCATGTCTACCTGCCCCGTCTCCCCGTCTGCCTGCACCGTCTCCTTCCTGCTGGATTTCCTCCCCCCCCTTGCCTTGTCCGTGGATCCCCTGTTGTGTCCTGTGAGTTTCCTGTATTGGCTTTATAGCAATAAAGATCTGTTGCACGCTACTCTGTCTGGTCTGCGCCTGAGTCCTCCACCATGCCCCGTGACAATTTCAGTCAAATTTCATGTATATGTATTATGACGAGTACAATAAACTTTAAAGTCGGTTTGTCGGCCTTAAAGTGTGAAGAAACAACAAAAGGAGCTATTAACACCATAACGTAATGTTTACAATGTTAACTGAGGTAATGAATCAAGGAGTAGGGTCATTTGTCTTCCATACATTCAATCTTATTTTTGCAACCAAAGGAGTCGCCCCCTGATGGCCATTAGAAAGAAGACAGGTTTAAGGCATGTTTACAAGGTTTTCACCTGGCCTCACACAAGGACCTCAATGCACACAAGTGACATGATACACTGATTGACAGTAAATTGCGAAGAAACGCAGCAATGTGCCAACAAAAGGCAGTGACAAAGAAGTGTGCAAGCTAGTAAACATGAATTGAAACAATGGAGGTTTAAAAACTGTTAAAAGTCAGCCTTGCAATTGTTTGAGGAAGGAAATGCATTCAACTCAAGGTTAGTTGTCTTTGGTGAGAAACACTGACTGTAAACTACTTTTGCTTGTTGACAAGAAAACTCCACAGTGTACCTTTTTAAGGAGAACTGGATACCCAGTTCCAAGCACCCATTTCACTCCTATGAGAATGTTGGTCACTGAATGTACAAACCAAACTTTCACGCATTTTGCCTCATACCACACATTGTAAAACTTTCCAAATGTTGCCAGACCAAATGGAATCAAATTCTAATAATACAAAGAGTCATTTTGGGGTGTTTGGATGCTCAAAAAAATGCATTCGCCATTTTACAGCCGCTCCTTTTCTTGTGATTATGTATGGGAAAACTACTTTCTGTGTGCGTCATGCCATGCTGCCAGAAGTGAACAATGAACAACTCCTTAATCTCCTCACAGCCCAGTGCCAACCCTGAGAGCTGGGTACAGTTGAAGGCAGTAGATGCAAGGTGCCAATCTGGGGAGCAAATCTGATAAGGTTTGTGCTTTTCTGGAATGCTTTTTGACATGACAATCGGGCCTAGTGTGTGCTGCTACGTTGCCATTTGAACAACTATTCAAATGAAAATGCAAGAAGCTCTGGCAAAATGTTTTCACATCAGCTGGAATATTCCATTTGTCTGCTAGAGCCATAACGTGATTATAAGTGTCATTTGATGCTCAATTCACACAACAAACGTGCTTTACAGATCATGGATGTATTAAAGGTGTCGTGTGTTTGGGTCACACACGTACTGTTTAGTAGAAGTGGACGTAGTCACAGCGACGTCACCCATCGTATCGTGGGCTACCGTTTGGAAGCCTGTAGTTGGACATTTTGGCCGTCGCCATCTTGTTTTTTTTGCAACCAGAAGTGGCACGAAAGGGTGAAGCTACGTACAACCCGAACACGACAAACCCAAAGCTGAATAAGACATTTTTAAGAGCTTGAAATGTTACAATATACTTTAATGACCTGAAAGCACAGTGTGAAAGAGTTAAAGTTGTGGGACGAAATCATGGACAACTACCAGAACATATGCTGTGGTGGAGTCCTTTCAATCAGGAGGTCGCCCCGTCCATTTCACTCTAAAAGGAACCATCATTTACTAAATGAACATCATGCTGTATTGAAGACTTGAATTTAGCAATTGAGACCATAAACTTATGTTTACAATGTTTACTGAGGGAATAAATCAAGTGAGCAGTCGGGTCATTTTCTCATTGACTTCTATACAATCAGACTTCTTTTTAAAATCAAACTTCTGAATGGAAGTTTAAGTACCTTTTATAAATAATAGAATGACAAATGTTCTGTGTTACCACATTAAGTGTTGAAATGAGGGTACACAATAGAAATGTCAGTCTTTTTATTATCTATGTAAAATAAGTCCTTTTTGATTTTCTTCAAGTCTGGGTGCCGTAATTGTCACTACATTTCCCAACATTCAGAATGATGATGCTGATTACACTGGTTTATTTATTTTGGCACTGAAAAGCATAAGCTGTAATAGAGTTACAGTAACAGACAGAAATTGGAAGGCGGGGAGAGCCTTTGACTTTGAGAGAAAGTTAGACAGACAGGAAATAAAAAGAGAAAAAGGAACAGCAGAGCAAGTTAGGCTTTGACATCGAATAAAGGGACTCAGCTTAAAATTCCAACCGCAGACAAGTAGAGGGATGGGTCCACAAGACAAACGAAGGCAGACATAAGTGTGAGGTGGACATGCTGAAAATAGTGTTGAAGTGACTGGATGACAGAAACCAAGAAAGACAGAGCTGGATAGTTTGTGACATGACTGACTGGGTACTGAGCTACAGCGAACATAGCACAGAAATCCAGACTGAAAGTTGTACTCTTGTAGAAACAGAAATCTGTAAAAGTAAAAACTCGCTCCACATCAAGACATTTGGTCTCATTTAGAATTGCTGGTGACCAAAATAAATGTACCAATAGTCATTCTGTCAATAGTTTTTTTTTGTCTCAAACAAAACCTGTAAAAAATGTGGTTTTAAGCTGTGAAATGTAATTTATTTGCTGTAACGTTGTCTGCCATTTAGTGCTGAGCAGGTTTCATTCAGAGCTTTTATGTTGAAATCAGCTTCTTGTTTCTGCTCTAACGGTTTTATATTACACGGTCATTTGAGTCAATGTGACTGTCCAAGATATTGGTTTATGCAGGTCTGAGTAAACTTACTGTATATTTCAAATACGTCTTATCTTATAATATTTCATAGAAGATTCCATCATGTTGATATTGTATTTACAATATTATTAGACCTTCCCTGCTTTACTTAGAGACATAATATTCGGTCAAGATTAGCTTGGAGGAGCTTTTTGAATTGATCCAAGCTGGTTTAAAAGCTTACTTGAATTTACGGTTGGAATAAAACAGCTATGAAGATATGGACAAAGCTCACTGAGAGCAGAAGAGACCTATACTGTAAACCAGGGACATATTCAACCGTGCGAGACGGACACGTCTACAAAGCGAGAGAGTGAGGGACAGTGCTGAAAAGACTGGCCTACAGATCCTTGTGTTAGGGAAGTGACTTTGCAGCCTTCACTGACTTACACATGATTTTTCAACTGACAGGATGGCTGACACAACCAGACACACACACAAATACACCCTCGCACACGCGCTCCAGTGCAGCCGGACACACACTCTGTCTCTTTAATCACACACGTGTACACACGGGCCGTAACAGCGAGGCGAGCGGACACATTTTTGCAGGCTAAAGAGACGGTTCAGGACAGGACAGTGACGGTGTCTAATGAAATTGGAGAGCATTGGAAAGAGGAGGAAAGAGGACTGTAAAAAATGGTGGAGAGCACAAGGAAGAAAAAAATGAATGAAAGAAGGAACAAAAAAAAGAGAAAGAAGGTGACAGGTGCCAAAGCAGTTGCAGGGAATCACAGCTGATCTACATGCCACAACACATCTCCATCCGGACATCTCTACTTTCAGTGTATGTGTGTGTGTCACCTCACATCTCTATCTCTGTGAATGACTGGGGCAACACCCGGGAAGACAGATTGTATTTCTTGACCTCGTACAGAGAAGGCTCTGCTGAAATCAAACCTCCTCGTGTCCACAAAGATGACTTTTGAGGAAACAGGTGTCATACATATCAACATGTGTAGCGTAAGGAATGTAATAAATCGTGTGTTTATCTGTTCTAACAGAAGCTGCAAACGTTAGCATGCCCGACTAACAAAAGTACTACCTACAGCAAGGGCTTTATGCTTTATTTTACAACGGTAACGAAAGGTTACAAAGTAACTTTATTGTCAATGTACAACAGGGTTGCACAATGAAATTCAGATTGATATTGCTACACAACAAAAATAACAGAAAATACATATTATGGAGGGTGGAGGATGAGTTCAGAAATCTCACAGCCGGAGGAAAGAAGCTGTTCTGAAGGCTGGTGGTTCGGCAGCTGATTCTTCTGTATCTCTTTCCAGACAGCAGCAGGGTGAACAGGCTGAGGCTGGGTGGGTTTTGTCTTTTAATATCCCTTTAGTTCTTCACAGGCACCTCTTCTCACCAATATCACTGATGCTCAGTAGATGGGTACTGGTGATGTTCTGGGCGGTTTTAATTAATCACCCATGCTAGAGCCCTCCGGTCCTGAGCTGTGCCAGTTTGTAATGTTTGCAGTCAGGATGCTTTCTATCGCTCCTCTGTTAAAAGTTGACAAGAGCTTGGCACGGCCATTTTGCCTTCTTAAGTTTCCTTAAGAAATACAGCCGTTCTTCTTTCACTTTATAGGTTCACAGTATTTCTCGTAAAAAGTGACTCTGTTTACAACTTTTCAACAGGGTACTCGTTAGCCTACACTAGGTACGTAGCTACAGTAGGGTGACCATATTTTCAAATGCCCAAACCGCAACTCTGAAGTGTACCTCATGCTCATCTTTGCTTGAGCAGGCACCATAGACATTTTCATCAGGATAGAGGACAGTTATTTCAGTGCTTAATGTGTTAGCAGATGTAAAAGCGTCATCGTAGAATTTCCGAATAAGATCAGCAGTACGGTCCATGGATCAAATGCTCCGGTTGTGTTCCACCAGACGGTAGGCAAACGTCCCCTCCTGAGTTGCCCGTTTCAGATTGCTGTCCCTGTGATTTGCCCCGCTGAAATAGATGGCAACGGTGTCACTCCCCGCTTGTAGCCACCGCTTATCTTTGGCCATCTTAATGTTGTGTTTTATATCAGCATTTCCAGCGAGCGCGACCAGATATGTACTCATGCAGTCTGAGCAGAACGCAGCTTTTTGTGTCGCCGGGTACTTTAAGAGCTCTTTAGAAAAGACGGGACTGTCTTCTGTTTGAAAGAGCGGCAAGCGCCATAGCAACGATGACGACACATCAATCGTTTGACACACGTATGGACAAATTAGTGTTGAATTCATAGGCGTGTTGCATATTTATGATTTTATATTTGGTTAGGTTATAATGAGTGGGACAGACATGACAATGACATTGGACAATTTGGTATAGAATGTTGAAAACACGGGACATTTCAGTATTTTACAGATATTTATCGGGACTCCAGCAGCTGATCAAATCTGTCGGCAGACGTCATTTTATGTTGTGGGGGATTAACTGACTGAACCCAAATGCAGAACTGTTGCGTAGAAGAAATTGTAATTACAATTGTTAATTTGAAAGAAGGGCAGAGAGTCTCTTGGTGAAGGCAGTGCAGTGCAGAGGACTGAGCAGAGCGAGGCAGGGAAGCGAGCAGGGATGCCGGGCAGAGCGGGTCTAAAAATCCCAGAAGAGAGAGCATTTGATTCCAGAGTGTTATCCAGGTGAAACAGGAGCAGGGATGGAGGCAGGAGAAGAGATGACGGCAGGCACAAGAAACAAGAATTAGCTAAGCGTGCGCTTTAACGAACGAGAGAATCAAAACTGAGTAGCTGAGTAGAGCCAAGCTGATTGATGATTAGCAGGTTGCCACGACGCCAGCACACCTCCTGATCCTGTAATCAAGGCAAAGAGAGAGAGCAGAGAGTTCTGGCAAAGATCAAGCAGAGGGCGTCGGGGGCCAAGGAATGAGAATTCTGCTTTTTATTTTTTATTTTTACTTCATTTGACCGATGAACAGACTCTACCCACCAAGCCACAGTGTGCGTGTCAGCCCTGCGATAGTCTGGCGACCTGTCCGGGGTGTTCCCTGCCTTTGCCCAATGTCAGCTGGGATCAGATCCATTCCCTGTTGCCTTTTTGCCGAACAGTGACAAGGACAAGCGGTTAAAAATAATGGGTGGGTGGATGTAAGTGTAGTGCTTACAGCTTGTTTCTGAGAGGCCTAAAAAAAATCTGTGCATGCATGTATAAACTATTCAAATAAATCTGCAGCAACATAATTGCAAAATACTGTGTATCTCCACAACTTATCAACTGGCCAAGGGACATTCATTTTATCTAACAATTATGTAGGTAATACACTACATGTAAATATACATTTATCTATCTATCTATCTATCTATATATATATATATATATATATATATATATATATATATATATATATATATATATATAAATTCATTGACAAATGTATGATTTCATATACAGTACAGGCAGTAGCTGATGAAAGCTTGTACAGTGGCTGTTGCAAACACTCAGGATGTGTATATATTGAGCTCATACTTACACTAATAATTATAATTATAGCACCCCGAGGAAAATGCTTGTTTCTCGGCTGGCCGGGGATCCATTCAAATTGTACAGCGGGACACAATGAACACAGTTCCACTGTAACCGTAAAGGTGCATTCAACTGCTGGTCACCATATCAACGATCCTTTCTAGATCTATTTGTTTGCTTTCGGTAAGCGGTATTAACACAACAATGCATTCTGTGCTGGGCTGTTTGGGTATGTATTCAAGCAATTATGAATGCCAAGCAAACAGGTCCATCTTTGTCAGAAATATGATTGTCGGATTTATATTTCAAAACTTTGAACACTGGAAACCTTAACCAAACATTTTATTCATCACTGAAATACTGAAGGGGAATGTCAATTATATGGTTGTCTTTCTGAAAAAATAATGTATCTGCAGTCGGTGCGTGGTAGCTTTTTCCAAATAAAACAGACAGAAATGGATGAGTGTAGGGCTGTAATGTACGGTTTCATTATGTGTTCCACTGTGAAACACATTTATTTTCAAAGAGACTTTTTATTACCGTTATTCTAATAAAACTGCAGCTCTGTGCATTTCAAAATGTATCCCCCCCCCCCTGTAAGCTACGAAACAGTACTTTCCAGTATTTTATTCTCCAATCACCCTGGGGGATCATTTTAGACTGTTTCCAAACCATTGAGCTGTCTCCTCCTCACAGCCAGCAGAAGTACTGGATAGAGGACGGAAACAAGGACTGTTTATTATTTATTTATTTTTGAATACCCCAAAGACGTTGAACATGTTAGGTAGTATATGGGAGAGAAGCAGAGTATGAATTGTCTCACATTCTTCCGTGCCGGCATATTTTGAACCTTTTTCGTCATTTGTGATAAAATAGTTATTAATATATTTTTTAAGAAAGTAACTAATGAATAAATTACACTTCACTGAGTCAAAAAAGACCCACATTTGAGGGCAAGCACCCAAGTTGTCCCGCTTGTAAGTATACACAATGTAGTACTATATATTCATAAATCTGGGCCTCTGGTGATAACTGAAACCAAAAGGCATCAAAATCTGAAAATAGCTCATGAATTCTTTGCCTCACATCACACTAAATGTGATAAATATTTCACTCGCCTGTAGTTTATTCCTTCAAATGAGAGGATGTGTTTGCACTGTATCATTGTCTACCAGATTTATTGTGTTGAGCTGAAGGCCCTTGTGTGCTGGATTCACTATACCTAAAGGGGTACACTTGAAACTTTTTTTTCGAAAGATTTTTTTGTGGCTAAAATACATTATGCTACTGCCTCAGCAGTGCATTGCTTAGCTTCCTAGCCATCAACTGTAGGTAACTGACTACATTATGGTAGAGCAGGGTCATCCTTCAATCAGAGGATCGACAGTTCGATCCCCAGCTCTGTTAGGTCATGTCGATGTATCCTTGGGCAAGACACTTTACCCCAAATTGCTCCTGCAGTGTATGAATGAGTCCTGGTGGACAGGTGGCACCTTCCATGGTAGCCCCTGCCATCAGTGTATGTATGGGTGTGATTGAGTGAATGATGTCACAAGCGCTGTACAAGTACAAGTCCATTAACTACCATTTACTAATTACCAAGTACAATCCCACTTCAAAACAGCCAAACTATCCCTTTAAGTGTTAAATAAAATGAATGTTTCTTGGCCAGTTTTGCTTTCAAATTAAAATGTCAGTATAACTAGGTGCAGGACAGAAGGTCAAAGTTAAACCAGGAAGTTACTGTGCAAACGTGGACAGGAACAGGTTCTTTCCACTGGCCGTCACTCTGATGAACAATAAATAAGTCATATTGCACTACCTCTGTTTGCACTATTATAGTGATACAGTGATCATATAGTGGGATAAATCCATGTAAATAAAATAGAACAGAAACTCTCAATCTTAAATGTATGAGGAGAAATACAAAAAGATATATAACCAAAAATATACTTATACAGATTTCTCACACTGGAATATTATCTTTTTTTAAAGAATTTTTCATTTTATAACAACAATTGTGTAATGTAGACTATAGAAAATACTCCATCTGCATGTTTAAAATGTTACCACACTCTATAGAACAACATAGTGTAACATACCTGCATTTATGACAAAGGACAACAGTAGAATGGTCATCACTTGTGGACAACAGCGCATGCTCTGTCTAGAAAGACGGCATCACGTTAGTGTTAGCTAGCTATACTGGAGGCATTTTTACTGGCAATAAAACACATAAAAAACGTTAATTTAATGAAAACATGGCGAATATAATCTAAGACAAATAATATCCAAACAAATAAAGCCAGCTCAAGTTGTATGTACTTTTCAAGTTAGTTAACATTATATTGTCCACAGACATTCACAGACACGTTACCTAGTAGCGAGTACTCCGTTGCTTTGAGGATTACCCATAATCCTTTGCGTCTACTATTCAGTGCTGGTCCATATTTACAACAGCAGATGGCATAGTTTTCCCATTTAGTGGACCTGAACCTTTTCAACTATGTTACACTAGCAGACAGGCAGGTAGACCGTCCAGTCAATAGATTCAGGCCAAATTAAGTGATTGGACTGGTTTGTTACAGTCCTACAACACATACAATTCCTCTTCTTATGTTTCAGAGCATTTGATTCATTGATTGCTGTCAGGATGTAATGAGAATTTTGAAGAAGACTGCCAACCCTGCCTTTAAACCACCATAAATATGAATATTTGTGTATGATGTCATCTGGCGATTTGTAGCGATTGTTTGAGAAGCATACGGAAATGTGTGTTAACAATGCTGGCTGGGGTAAGAGCGGTTTACAAGCTTAGGGCCGAAGAATGATGCCTTTGGCCTTTGCTACATTGCTCTGGAGACATTTTTGAGAAACTGCATTTTTTGACATATGAGGATCTATTAAAATGATTAAACCCATATTGTTTTGGTATACGGCATCTAATTCACTCAACACAACACAAACCACATTATTCCTACTTGAACACTGCAGGACACCTCGAAGGTTCTGTGTACTGCCATTAATTAACAGCATAATGACTTTGCTAATGACTTGAGGTGCACTTGATTGTTTTGCCCTGCGTGCCTTGTGTGACGCTGTACTGTAACAGCACCGTGTAATGTGATCCATTCGCTTTCAACGTCTCACAGACATTTTTTTCCAGGCTTTATGTCTCCATACCTGTGGTTCCATATATTGAGATGATTAAATATAAACACAATCAAATAAAAGTGCTTACGTGTTCTGCAAACAAATCCTATAGAAGTTTGTTTCAAACCACAGGAAAGGGAACTTTGCACTTATAGTTGATGAACAATTTGTCACGGACAAAAGTAAAGAATTCATTGGAAAAGTCTGTGAGGTGATGTTTCTTAGGGTCTCTAGGTTTTTTGATCCAATGCACCTGTTGTAAGACTTTTTGGAATGCAAGAACTTAGTGGCCTCTAGGTTTTCAACCTTTACTACAAATGCTAACATTAGAGTTTAAACGATGACAGCGTTGCCTGCTCTTTCCCTGACCCCTACAAAAAGTGACAAAGAAAAGAAAACTGCATTTGATCAAAGGGGGAGAGCAACCACACACTCGAATGGAAGAACTTTTACGTAAAAGTTGGCTGCCAGTATTAAAATCTAAGCACAACAAGTAAATATCCTGCATTCAATTTTACCTGAGTGAGTTTCAGAAATGTCACTGAAAATTACCAAAAGTAATTCGGCAGAATAGCCCGTTTCGTGAGAGAAATGGGACTCTTACCTTTTAAAAAGTATGCTTTTGGTTATGAAAAACATTTTTATTTTATACATTTTATGCATAAATTGGTGCCTTGGCCAGGGATATAAATCATCACCAAAATGCACAATAAAAAATACAAATAAAAATGTCCAGGCCATCTTACTCCTTAATGTGTATATCCAGTTATACGTATATGACACAGAAAACCAGAGAACATTTGAGAAGCCATAATTTAGCGAACGTTCAGCAATTTTGATTTAAAAATGACTATAGTTGCTGATGAAATTCCCTGTCGATCCATTCGTTGATTAATTGCTGCAGCTTTTATTTTAACGTTGCAGCTGATAATTACTGATTTATGTACTGTTGGGTGGTTCATTCTCTGACAATTATCTTTATCTGTGTAAAGCTGACAGATAAATATGGTAGAATAAAAAAGCACCCACTGATATTGTGTCAAGTGTAAGTAGAAGAAAAATTGAAATATAACATCAAAATGACTTATTGAGTGCTTGAGTAAATGCTTCATCCTTGTTACCACCAACAGTCTCACGAGGGAGACCCTTGTCCTTCCCTGAAACAGAACACATGGTGGTCTTCCCCTTCTTTCCCTGTGTCCTTCCAACCCCTCATTCATGTACATGTATGAAGAAGAAACTCCAAAAGGGTTGACCCCTAAAAGGAGAAGAATAGGAGTCCACTTATTTCAACGGCCAGTGTACCGGAAACCTTTGACCGTGATCAGGAGCAGACGTGATGCTGCCCACATGATGAACGCAGAACGTTGAACCTGGGGACCTTTTGGACCAATTAACGTCGCATCACTTCTGAAACTAAAGGTGTCCCTGCAATCAACACACGCGCGCACACACACACACGAAGGCAAAGATGCAGACACACAAACATGCACGTTCAATCTCAACCCCATCTGTTGCGTGGCCCCTGTCAACTAAATGTCACTTGATGACATCATAAGCCTGTCAACCTTTCCCCTCCTCACGCGCACACACACACACACACACACACACACAGTGTGCTTACACTCGGCCTGACACAAGCAAAACGCTGCATGTGACACCTCCTGCCTTGTCCTTTTTTATGTTGTCTCCTCCACTCACCTTTTTCTCCTCATCTCTCTTCCTCACTCTTGTCCTCAATCTCTCTTCTGGTCTCCTTCCTCCTTCTCTCTGGTAAACCCTCTTCCTCCCCAATTGTCTCCTTAACCCATCCCTGTTCAACTTTTCATCCCTTCTTTCCTGACGTCTCCTCTGCACTTTTGTCCTCCCCACTGCCCCCCCTCGTCTTGTCTCCTCTCCTGTCCAAGTTAACTTTGTTAGTCAGTTTTTTGACTGTTTAGTTGAAGTGACACAGAGGGCTTATTCACACCGTTGCCTGTCCTCTCTCTCTTCCATCACCTCGCCCGCACACACAAATGCACGAGACCACGAAGCAAAGAGCTAGCGCACACAAACACACACACACACACACTGCTGCATACTGTTGACACCTGTACGTACGAGCAGACGTGCAAGAAAAAAATGTACAGGATTAACTGTGGTTGGGCACCATAAACTGTATATCCACACGTGCAGATATACAAACACAGCGCCGTGTATCATTTCAGCATGACTGAAAAACCTTTTATGCTCAAACACTGTTCCAAATGTTCTGTGGCTGTATGGGTATGCCTTTGAGGCCAAACCCAGACTGACGGATACCCAGAGCATTAATCATATATTGTCATATTTCCTGGAGAGCATCTTTTTATCTCCTCACAGAAAGCAACTTTTGATTTGATAAAACATTTGCGTTTAACGTGCTTGAGCCCCGTGTTTAGATTTCAAGGTCTTGGATAATTAAAAAGCGAGTCCCAAATGTTGCAAATTTAAATTTCTGGAACAGAAACATCCTATTTCTCCGGTGAAACTTTTAATGAATTTCATGCGCAGGAAAGGGTCTATCTCTGTGTCAAGCTTTTACCATTTTTCGGGAAATGATGTGTCAAAGGACATGCAGTGGTTCGTATGAAATATTATACTTGTTGTATTTTACTGCTTGTTTTGTAATTGAATTTGTTCGCCTTTTAATAAGTGTATCCACAAGATTGTCCTCCCAAAAAGAACAACAGCCTCAGCTAACCAAGTCATATTTGTGCCTAAATCCAACATTAACCACGTGGCAACCTCTGGTTCTAATAAGTGAACACAATGCATAAGTGCTTTAAACCTGCATTTTCTCTAATGGCCATCAGGAGGCGACTCCTTTGGTTGCAAAAAGAACTCTGGTTGTATGGAAGTCTATGAGAAAATGATCCTACTTCTTACTTGATTTATTGCCTCAGTAAACATTGTAAACATGAGTTTATGGTTAAATCTCTAGTTTCAAGTCTTCTTCAATACAGCATGATGTTCATTTAGTAAATGATGGTCCATTTAGAGTCAAATAGACCATAAAGCAGAGCATGCTTTAGGGCGGGGCTATCTTGTGATTGACATGTCGCCACCACAGCTTTGTCCCATCTTGTCTTGTGCACTTCCTGATTGCAAAAAGAAAAACAATGGGAGGCATCCACTTCTTATACATTCTATGGTTAGAACATCATATTAAAGATTCAACAGTTTTGAAAGCTACTGAAAAATGATGTTGTCCCACGCATACTTTGTATGCACCTATATTTCCCAGGCTTCTGTCTATAATTTACAACCTGATTACCTGGCCTTTTAGCAGTTAAACTTACTGTCTGTATTATCTGTATATGTGTGTATGAATGTATTATAAATGAGTAATAATTTGATGAAAATATGATTGAATTTAACAATAATATAAATATATAAATGACCAGCAGCCAATCAAATTATTATTACTTTTCAAAGAGGGAGAATTTCAGTGTAGCCAATCAAATTTCAAGAATAGGGAAACATATGGTGGCCCAATCAGCAAAGGGTTTCCACAGTTCAAATACTGTCGACAGTATTACCAAGTATTAGAAGGAAACATTTTAGGTGGGGAAAGACTACAAAAGTCCACAAGTCTTTGGTGTACTCTGCTTTTTTCCTGGTGTCTCTCATGCAGGGGTACAGTTATTGCCACCTGTTTGAAACATGCTGTTGTTTTAGTATGGAATTATTTAGATTTCCTGGAGCTGGAAACACAGCTGCAAAAATAATTTCACGTTTCAATGCCATTTTTGTTTTCACTTACCATTATGAAGACATTTAGTATGCACAATGTAATGGCTGCAGAATAATGAGACCATTGGCGTTTAGATTGGTTCCCTTTAAGCCTTGCTTTCACTCTGCCATTCTGTCTGCCATTGGGTAGGATCGCCGGGAAAATGAAGGCTCAACCATTGCACAACCACAACAGGAAGAGGACAGCACTTTTGTTTTCCCCGGTTTCTATTGGTTGCTATCCCCAAAGAGTATCAATGTAAGTTCTTCGCAGTTACTATCCCCAGTAGCGGAAAACAACCCAGTGAAACAACCGAAATAACAGTGGAAAACACAGTGTGTGTCCTGTGTTGTTGGTTGTCGCTACCAGGCTCCGAGGAAAACGGAGAGCTATCTGGTTGTCTTCGTGACAGCAGCGCCGAGTCTGTTCTGAACAGAGACTCCTCTGTTCAACAAAAGTCTGTTAAATGTATGATGGCGAGCCTGTGAGACAGAATTTTTAAAGTCCTCTAGTTTGTTGCCATTTTTTCCAAAGCTAGACACTCGACAGACAAAACTCTCAGGTGATTTGAGGACAGAGAATTCATGGAGCAGGATCATTAATATTGAATAGAGGACGGATTTACAGACACTGTGGCATTTCCCAGTGTGATCTTACAGGGATATGAGCAGATTACATTTGGACAGTCTTTAGACGCAAAGCTTGTTTTGGATGCAAGAATAAGTGTCCCTTCTGTTGTGAGTGATGTATTTTAACATAGATCACAGATGTGTTGTTCATAAAATATTGATCCAACAAAACATTTTTACATTTTTGAAGTGTGTCATAGGTATTCTGATAAAGACGAGTGGATGTTCGTATTCTTATAAATATATTTATGGGAAGGGAAACAAGTTTGCTTTTAGTGCTGAATCTGTGGAGACCCAAATAGCCGAAAGGAGAGGTAACGTTGGACTTACATTGGCCAGGTGGACAGACACGCGACATGCCAATTGCTAGGAAACTGTTTGCTCATCTGTTCACCATGAAATTGCAATTTTACTTTTGTGTCGGTTTTGGCTCCCAGCGGGAACCGGTGGCCTTCAGCAAGGTCAAACTCCGGTCGTAGCCGGAGGAGACGCTGTTTGCGGGCACTGAGCTCTCCGCCTCCTGCTGGAGCTCCGACTGCAGGTCGCAGACGGCGAAGTCGGATCTGGGTCTGTCCGTGGCGGTCTGGCTGCTCCTGGAGGCCCCGCTGGAGTTTGAGCTGAAGTTTCTGGTAAACCTACTTGATTTCTAAAGGAATCCGACCCGATGACACCAATGACAAGCATTAAGAATAACAACTTATAAATAGCCAATCTTCTGGCTGAAGGTCTCGTTTACTTACGTTGGTCATATAGAGGCATCAGTATTAAATTGAGCGTGTCATAACCAGTTAAAAGTTCCTCACAGTAACTTTAAAATCTTCCACACATTCAAAGGATGTGTTTTCTAAAACTACAATAACTATTAGAGCACTTTTGTAGGGGAATACCACCCAATTAACCAATTAACCACTGCTGTTATTCCGGCCTAAAGAGCTGTTATTTATGAATTACCTTTGTATCTATCTTCCAAAGCTGCAAACATAAGTGACCACAGCGCCGATCTGTCGTATCAGACTGGAGCTGAACCTTAATTCGTGTTTTTCAGATGTTTGCAGATCAAAGTTTTAATTCAATCAAAATGTGTACCATGACTTCTAGAATCGCATCCTGAATAGTAAAATAATTTCAAATGAAAAATACAAAATATTACCTTTTTATTCTGCTGCCATAGCAACTGTACCTCCCTCTAGTATTATTATGCTCACATAAAATAATAGAATATTGATAGAAATGCAATCTACTCGAGCCAAAAATGCAACAAGTCGAGAGAGGAGATTAAATCTAGAGGGGAAAGAGGGAGGTCATAGTATCAGTCACACATCTGCAAGCCTTCGGGTGAAGATTTCCAACAGAACAGGAGCGTTTGACTTAAAGAGCTTCCCTCCTCTGGAGAAGGCTTACTGAGCACACAGCTCTTCTTCACCAACGCCTTGCTTTGCACTCACATAATTACACAGCCGGAGCTGCCTGCTGGGATCATAGTCTGCTGCTGCTGGCCCTTAAGCAACTTCACGATCCCATTACCATCAGTATATGAGTGCATTTTACAAAATGAACACCCTGCCGTTTTCCCAAAGACTAGGTTATTTTTCAGACACTAAAGACGTTAATGTGTTCATCAGATACCATAAAATGCCTTGTAAGCATAGTTGAGCCATACTGCATGCAGCAGATATGGAATGAGGAAAGATATGCTGCAGCTAAAAATCACTTTGTTAATTTAAGTCTTAAATGACTGAAATAATGGGATATAGCTTTTACGTTTCAATTTTTTTTTTTAAGTAATAGCTTGTCATTTTGGGGAAATATACGTATACGTTCTTGGGAGTCGCTTAGCTAAGCATAAAGATGAAGCAAAGGGAAACCACTCACCGGCTCCCTCAAAAGTTAAATAGAGCTGACACTTTTACTCACCTTGTGTTTCCTTGAATTCTTGAGGAAAAATGTTTTCTTTCAGGCCGTCACATTGAACGAATAATCCAAAAAACAGAAAAGTCTTAATGAATTGAAGTAAATGGGGGCAGCATTTAACAACGGAAAAACTAATTCAAAACATCCGCTTACACACTTAACTCGTGCAGCATATAACGCAAATATGTCCAGTCGTATGGTCACTGCTTCCTCACACTTGCGCTACTCACACCACTGGTCCCTGTGAGGTCAAAGTTTTTTAAATAGTAAGGTTTTGGAGTTGTATGAGATTTTGCAAGCAGGCATTTTGAAATAGTTTTGCTTTTCTCTCTATTTGTCTTCTTCGTTCGTGGAAGCATGCAAGAATAACAAGTTTTCTTCAAGAATTTAACTAAACACAAGGTGAGTAATTAATATATACATTTTCATTATGTGTGAGGTATTCCTTTAAGCTCAATAATGAACATGCACTTGTTCTGTGCTCTTACTCCCAGTTAGGCACAACTTTAAGCTTCATATGTGTTAGTGATATTGGCCTATGTGTAAAACTATATGTTTTCTGAGAGTTTTCTCTTTTCACTGTGAGTCATTGGAAACTTTTGATCTTTACCTCGGTTTGTTTGTAAGAGAAAATGAACAACACTAAAGTAATCCTAATCCTTCTCAAACACAATCCAAATCCTTGGTACACATTTCAAATGCCAGTCCTGCTAATGGCCAAGTTACTGATGACGTGTGCAGCGACGAGTTGATTTGTCGCAGTGTGGCTCAGAGACGTCATGAGTGGAGAGGTGACATAAAGTCATCATAGCTGGTTCAACTGTTAACCCTATGATATTGCACTCAATGATCGCTCTGCTAAATTAGGCAATAACTGTGTTAGATTGGATTTTAAGTGGGCTTGTATGTATACTCCCTTGTTCTATGAAGTAAAATGAGGTAAAGCGTCCATTAATGGTAGCATCAGAAAAACGTATAAAAAATCAATTAATCCTTGCAGCCATGTGCTGCCGGTCTCTCCCCTCCGTTCTGTGAAAAAAAGTACAAGCTTGTAATGGGGTAATCTTTTCGGTTTTGGCCAATGGTTTTGACCCTTGGGGGCGAGCCACGGTTTTCGATATTTTTACTGGCTTAAAATTCTGTCAATCAACTCAAAGAACGTACCATTAGACGCGTTAGACTCTTCCGGGTTCAAATCTATGTCGTATGAGCAAATCGGCCAATCACAGGCTGTGTGAGGTTCAATTGAAGTCTGTGAAACTGAAAGTCAGATGAGGATGAGCCATGTTTTACAGGTTTATATAGGGCCCAGGCTCTCAGAATGATGCCAAACTGCTGTAATAGATAGATCAAACACTATTAGTGATACAAGAAGTGAAATATATAATTGTATAGTATATAAAAGTACAATAAAACAGCTGACAGTACTGCTTCCAAAATCAGAATTGACGTTGGCTGACCTCGGCTGACCTGTACAAAATCCTTGTATATCAGGCATACTTCACTCTATCAAGCCAATTCTTTTTTTACAGACCCCTAACCTGTTGTACTATGACTTGTGAGGGGTGATTTGGGTGTATCTGCATCATTTCAAATCGAGAATATCAATAAAAGTGCATTTTTTTCAGGCGAACCTGAACATTTTCAATTTAAGCTGTGTGTTTTATTCATTCAGCATTTACCAGTAACATATACACTGATATGTACACATATGAACGAATCTCACAAGTGTTATAATTCCATTGAAATTATTCAAATAGACCTTGTAGTTAGAGAGATAAGCCCCTTTGAGTATGGGTATGACATTTTTGAGCAGAGGCCTCAAAATAGGGCTAGGTACTAAGTTAAGCCACTTTAAAAGATCAAACATAGTTTAAGGGTACGCTATAATATTTCCACAGCTTTACCTTACCATCAGACAGCCTTTTCCGACGGGAAAGTGAAGCTGCTATATCTCTGTCTTCAGAGCCACCAGACTCCATTCACATAAAACAGTAATCTTCCCTCGTAGTAAACGAAAAAGAGTTACTGGCCTGCCGTTGCCAAAATTGTACGCACGTACTTCAACCAAGATATTAATGTTCCAATTACAATAGATAAGGCACAACACTGGGAAGAAAAATAACATTGAGAAACCTGTCCGTTATTTTCAAGTTGTGGTTATTGCGGTTATTGAGTAAACTTTAAGCCCAAAGCACAATACAGAAATGTAAAAATTCACAAGCTTCTTTGTTTTGTGTGTCAGAAGCACATTGGTGTGATTTTGTCATCAATTATTTATTTGTATTTAACTAAACAAGGACTTAACAATACTCCATTCCTCCTAAGTTACTTTAGCAAGCCGAATTAAATGTATGTGCAAACGTACTTCTTCTGATTTATTACAAAAAAAGATTATAAATTAACAGCAGGTGGAAGAAAGAGATGAGTTTCAAGATGGGTCAAATCTGTTAAGGAATCTAAAACGACTGGGGCATTTATGTAGCAGTGAGTCTTTTATTTGGGTTAAACGCAGCAGAAGAGAACTTTACAATCCAAGAAGCAAGAGCTTGTGATATTTCTTTCGTATGCTCATTTTTGAGTTAAGAAGCCAAACTTCGCAGGTTTTTCCCATTCACTGTTCGCACTTACATCTGCAAAAAGTAATGCACTGTAATTTGTATGTAGGTAATCGTGAGCCAGGATGTGCGGGATCTGCTGCCATGTAACTCAGGTTACGGAGCATTGAAGAGTGAGGGAGGTCGAGATTGGATGGACGCATCAAACAAGCATAGGACTTTCACTTAGGAAACCGCTGTTTGGGTCCAAAAGTCAACATTGACTTATTTTACCTTACTTTTGTTCTGTAACTTGCCTAATTAACTAACGCCACCTACGTACGTTACATATCAAAGGTACTTATTTAACCCAAACCACAATCTTTTCCTACAGCCAAGCAAGTAGTTTTGTTGCATACACAGGTTCTGCACTGGATACTGGAAATTCATAGGAGAACGCGTTAAAAATGTGAACTTTTCATCAGATATCAAAGGAACCGTCGTATGGGAAAACGATGAACTTGGGGGTAAGCATTTCTGCAGAAACACAAGTGTTATGGATTGTGTGTTCCAGAGAGTTTGGGCATTGCTTGTATTTTTAAACTCTACTTCTAGTGCTATATAAATAACCGAGCCTGCAATGTCTAAATACAGTTCCCACTTCTCCTGCCTGGTGTCTCTACAGGCTGTCATTGGCTACAGTACAGCACATCACAGCTCTCAGACCTTTTGCTCAATCTCCTCACACTACAAAACTCTTGAGCAGAGAAAATCAAACACGCTTGAAAGAAATTGGATTTCTCGGGCCTCATGGAACAACCATCCCATTTATTGCTCTGTATGGTCCAACAAGAGGCTGTTGCTCCAATTTCTCCAACCTGTGTGGGATAGCTACATCCCAGCTTTTGTGCTACACTGAAGACCCAGCCCCGATTAGCCTCCCCGCGGGGCGAAGAATACATTTTGAAGACATTCTTCTTACACCTGCAGCCGCGCTTAAACAAACACAGCATGTTAAAGTTTCATGAGGCTTTCAGGGCAGGACAAAGAGTACAGAGCGTCTCGTTCTCTCTGGCGAAAGTAGGAACCCAGACGCAGAGGACTGTCACATGGTTGAAAAACAGAGGGTGTGGAGGAAGGGATGGAAAAAAGAGAACAGACAAATCTTGAAAGACAGGTTAAGTAATCATTAAGAAAAGTGTGGATACAGGGGATACTTTACGTTTCTGACTCTTCCTCTCTCTCCTCTTGAAGTCAGTTTTCTTGTTTTTCCATATCTTCCTTTTTACCCTTTTTTTTAACCGCATGGTGGGCCCCAATCTGTGAGTGTCTGATAGATCCAGATAATTAGTTTGGAGAAGACGAAGAGTATAAGAGAAAGAGGAGGAGAGACAGAAGGCAGGAGGGAGGAGAAAAAATGTTGGAGGGGAAATGAGAGGAACAGAAAAAAGAGTGAGGAGAGGAAATAAAGAGGACAGAAAGCAATGGATATCACATTTATCACTGACTTTAATTGGAGGGAAAATCATCACTCTGTGACTAAAGGTTGTGTTGGAAGTGGGACAAGCAACATAGAAGCTGAGCACTTTTGACAGACTATCTTACTACAAAAGGAAAATACGTGTGTTTTTCCATTTCTATTCTTTTTGTCTTCATTTTTGGTTTCGAGCGTTCACTGCTGTGGTGTTTTCTGCGCTGTGTCCTCATCAATCAAACAGCATGGCCAGTGGTGTGTTGTCTCTTTTATTGGCTTTTCTGAAGAAGTTTGAGTTTCCGATTCCAAACACACTGCTTCTTCTTGCTGCTGTCAGGAACTTTAAAACCCACTGCTTCCCATGAACCTATGGACTTTGCCAGACTCTGTAGAGCAGCTGTAAACACTTGTGTGTATTTAGTAGGACATTTACGTATTAGAAAGTATGACTATGTTGGCTTTTACTTCACAATCCTGCAAGTGACGCCAGCAGAACTATTTAGTTTTTAAAAAGTAAGTTTTTCTGAGGTCCTATGGCAAAAATATGCGATAGAAGGGGGATGAAAGCGACTACTTCCAGGCTGGTTGGCAAACTACTCTAGCTGTTGTGCTAACTGCTAACATGATGCTCAGCCAGGAACATGCAGCACTAGTGAGTTACAATAGCTCTCTAGCGCTAGTTGGCTACAAGCTAGCTCAGTTAGCTGCTATGGCAACAGCGGCGCATGTACATGCTGCGCCAAGGAGAGGAGGTGGACTCTGTGTTTACATCATGATGCTTGGTGCTCAAACAGTCAAAGTTGATGGACAATGTTTGTGTGGTAATTACATTGAATGTGTTGTAATTCTGTTATCCTGTTCTACACATGACATCTATTGTACTTCTGTCCATCATGGGAGAGGGATCCCTCCTCTATTGCTCTCCCACAGGTCTCTTCCTCTTTTTTCCCCATTAAAGGGTTTTTTGGGGGGAATTTTTCCTGTTCTGATGTGAGGGTTCCAGGACAAGAGGATGTCAACTGTGTACATATTGTAAAGCCCTCTGGGCCAAATTCGTAATTTGTGATTTTGGCTATACAAAAATAAATTGATTTGAATTGAATTGAATATTAATATATGTGTATATGTTTACCATTTGCTTTTGATCAACAGCACAAATGTTCATGTCAGAGACCATCAATACACTGAACTTCACGCAATAGCTTTCCCCAGATTTACTTTTAGCAAGTGGATATGCTTAGCACCAGTGGCGGGCCGTGCATTTTATACCTGGGCCTTCACTGCTGTCTTACCACCTAATAACCTCATGATGGCGTTTAGGCAGCTGTTCCCTACTGATTCAAACAGGGCTAAGCAAACGCCACACAATCCCCATTTCTCTAGAAAGAAAGAAAACAGCCCAAACATTCAATTATCCGGACCCTAAACCCACGAAGGACGGGATGCTTCGTAATTAACGGACAATGCATATGGTCAAAATCACAATATGGTGAGCGAACTCACAAGAACCAGTCACATTTATTTACAACACAGCATGACAAAACAATCCAGCAACACTCACACTAAAGAGCAAGGGCCATTCAAACAGTATTTACATCAGGGAACAATATCCATAAACGACACATTAGGCAAAATTAACACACTGCAGATGTAAAGAAAATAAAAGAAGTTTCACTTACCAAATGCTGTTCTATTTAAATACAAAGTCCATTCTCCTGTCTTTGTTTACAAAGAGTTCAATAACACGGCTGTGCAGTACATCCCTGCGAACTTGTTCGTTGATCTGGAGATCTACTCGCGGCCTTGCTCAGGCAGCTCAGGTTATGAAATCCAGCATGGCTCCATACACAAAGACGTTCAGTCGCAAATAACAGGCATTCCCAGCAATACAATTTACAACTCTTCTCCGACCCTGTCAGCCAGGAACACCGTTCATAGTTTGCGGACTCAAAGTGGCACACAAATCCTTTTCCTGGCTGGGTCAGGGCTGCTAGCTGTGGGGTTGGCCGGCCGTTTCTTACTATGTTCAGTTTGTCCGGAAATGTCCTTCTTGAGAAAGGCGTCCCCAGTAACTCTGCCACTAAATCAGTTTCTCCTCCTCCTTCCGCCATTTGATGTTAAAGAATTTTTTTATTTCTACCATATCTGTCCACTTGAACTCTTGACTGCTACAACCCCTGCTAGCAAGCATAGGTTTCACTTTAGTCACGTGCCCGCCCACTGACCAATCACAGCACACTATGCACCTTGCGGCAGAGAGTCACCTGGACTCTGAGCTGCATGTAATGCTGACGTAGTTGTAGGCCTGCAAGCCGCTCTGGCGCGTCAAAGAATATCAAACTAAAGATCTGATTGGTTGAAGACTATGACAATCAACAATATCATCCCCATTCACTTAACCTATACATGGAGGTACTGGTGAGTCTGCAGGCCTGGGCCTCTCTTCTTACCTAGAGACACAGAGGTGAAATCTGATTGGATAAAAGCTCTACTTAAAACAAGCTGCACTGGAAGCAGAGCAGCTGAGGAGCACAGTAGCTGTGCAATGAGAAAATAAGATAATGGGAAAAATATTTTTGTAAATTATAATAATTCTAAGAAAAAATTAAATGTATTTAAGAAAAAATATTAAATTATAAAATAGCTATAACTTTGTGATTCTGTTTAGGCCAGCAGAGAAGGCTTTGCAGGCCCTGACGGCCCACCACTGCTTAGCACAATGATTCCATTGAAATAAATGATTTGGCCACACAATTTCACTTTTATGACTGCTGGTGTGAGGGAGTGTCACACTAGTTCCTACTTTGGAAATAAAACATTTCATGTAAAGATCATGTGTGAGCCAGAACCTCACTGAAGGGGGATGCAGCTGGCTATAAACCAAGATGGCAACGGCCAAAATGCCGAACTCTTCAAAACATCAGTCCACAAACCAATGGGTAATGGCAACTACGTCCACTTCTTATATACAGTCTAGGGTTATGTACTGTATGCTGCAATGAATTGTCACACTCAAGGTTTTCTTTCCAAATCACACTGATAGTAATGCGTAAAAGAAAATTTCATTTTTTTCTTAATTAGACGGTGTGGAGAGATCGTAAGCCAGATATTCATAACACAGATGTATGTACTGGTAGAACATTATCTCACCATCTCATTTTCCTCTTCCCCGCTCTCTGTGTACATGCATGTGCGTCTATGTGCATCCTGACCTGCTTCTCTCCTCAGCTTTAGCTGTTATGCTCAGCAGACTAACGTCAGCATGACATGTCCAGCTGCATCGGTGGGCGAGTGTTCATGTCTGTGTGTCCTGACCTGTTTGTTCGTCTGGATTAGGCATGTGATGACCAGAAGGATGACAACTCCAGCTACAGATCTGTGTGTGTGTGTGTGTGTGGGTTGTGGCGAGGTTTGGAGATGGAGAATCATCATCTCATTTTAAATCATCCCCATAACATTTTCTCTCCATCCTCCCCCTTTCTGCTTCTCCAATTACTTATTCATCCCATTTCCCTTTCGTCTTTCTATCTCCCCACACAGGTGGTCAAACATCATGGCATCGCCGTAAAACAAGCATCCCATCCCCCCCACATTCATCTTGCCTTCACGCCTGGCTGAGAATATTTTAAAACCAGTTGCGTGAGAGGGAAACTCAAGACGAGACAGGACTCCCCCTTGTCTTCCTCCCTGCTCCTCATGTCGCCCTATAGGTGTCAAGCACTTTGTTAATCCACTGTTCTATTAATCGGGACGATTGCTAGACCCCCCCCCCGCCCTCCCATGCACAGGCAGAACAGCTTGGTCTCCTTCGCCGTTATTGGTTTGTGTGGGTGTTTGTGTGTGTGTGCATGTGTGTGTGTGTGTGTTTGGGCCTGCGCATGTGTCTTTTGTGTGTAGTTTTTGCTATTGCAAATGCAGCAGCAATAGCCGCACTCACCATTTTTATTTTCACTTTACTCCTATTGCAATTAATGAAGTACATGATGCTTTAAAATAGATAAATATCATGACATCAGCTGGCCCTGGTGGTTTACATCCTTGTTTTTTTTTACAGATTGCTGCTGAGAATATTGCTGAACCTCTAACTCACATTTTTAACCTGATGTAGAAAGTGGCAAAATACCTACAGTTTGAAAGTCACTTCACTTCCACTATTTAAGGACAGAGATCCATCAAACCCAAACGATTGGAAAAAAAACATTGTTAACAAGTGCCTATCAGCTACATTACCATCGTCATCGTAACCCTGCTGGACAAACTCAAGCCATATATTGTGTTTTATTTGGTTGTTTAGGTAGTCCTCGCTGGGTTTATCGTACAATATTGGTTGTTGAGAAACCAAATTGATAAGATGTTCTCCCTGTAGCTGTACCTGGAGGTGTGCCATCGTTGGTCAAACATATATTTCCCCAGGCGGAAATCTGCTGAAATTGAGGTCTGTCCGAATATTTCTTCCACCTCATGAATGTTCTGCAACGGTATGCAAGGATTCATACTGTAGGAACCCACAAAATCAGTTTTTACTTGATATCAAAACAAATCTGTTACTTGTGAGAAAACACTGGAAATATGACAAAATGGCCACATTTATTTACATTTACATTTGTCTTACAAATACTGCTGACTGCTACAAGGATAACATGGATCACCAATATGAGACAGAATAGGTAAATAACAACACTATTTCCAATGTCCCAACCACCAATTTTGTGTTGCATGTTTGATTTGATTCCCTTGTTTGAACCAAGCAGACTGCAGTTAATGGGTGTGTCCATTCTATTGTTATGAGCTGCACCATAAACACAAGTGATAAAATAAAAGACTCAAGCAAGAAAGACTTTATATGTATGTCATCAAAAGACAAGTGGACATTTTCATATTCCCTTAGGGCATGGTGTCATTATATAAAGGTCATCAGAAGGTCAACAGGGCACTGGCTTCATGATAACACATCACCATAGCAACAGGTGTCTCTCCCATCCTTCCCAACCCAAAGGAAGACACAGGGATGCAGAGGTGAGAGAGAAAAGAAAGAGTCTAGAAGTGGTCGTGATTAAGGTAAGACAAATTATTCTTACGGGAAAGCTGGGTCATTATAACAGGAGGGAGCGCGTTGTTGTTAAGTATTTGAAATCACTCCAGGAGATGCTCATAATGCAATGATTAATGATAGTAAATCTATTTTGAGCAAATGCAGATGTACGTCTTCACGGACAGAAAAACAGGTTGAAATGTGAGATTGTTTAACTTTTGGTGGCTGCAAACGGCAACAACACCAGCTTTGACGTTTGACCTGTAAAATGATACCATTAAACTAGAGGTGTCATTAGTGTGGTGTAGAGGTGAGGTGAGGTGGTTAAGGGAGTTCAACCATCACTGATAAGTCCAGCTTATGGAGCCATTATTTGGGGACCTTGGTAAAGCTTGTAGCCCTCTGGAGCTATTTTAAGTTAGAGTGAAATGAGCACATCATTAACAGAAGCATCAACCTTCGTGGAGAAACATGGGGCAGTTGGGGGCTGTTGGCCCTGTGGAGTTTCCTGGCAAAAAAACAATGTAAATACTGTGCTGGTTTCTCCTTTTTCTCAAAGCCCCTCTAAGTTCTCCATTTTCTCAAACCCATCCGCGTAGTTTGAAAATGTTGGATGTGCCCGGGCCGGCGCAAAAAGGCTGGTGTGGCAACTGAAGGGATGCAGCAAGAATAAATCCAGCTTTACAGACGCCTGAATGCAACAACGCCAATGTGATCAGCATCAAAGCTGCAGATTGAAATAAGCATCACAGTGCACTTCATCTTTACATATCCAGTTCAATCACCAATGAATAGCTGAGCCACAGGTTTTCACTGTAAACGGCATGTTAAAATACATTATAAGCTATATCTTTAAATGCCATTTGCATTCGTCTAATTTTCACTTTTTTTGTGAACAAATTCCCATTTCTTTTTAATAAACAACAGAAAATAATGAGCAGCATTTCATTATTTAGAAAGATCAAATGTTTGAAGTTATGGATAGAAGTCTTGTGTTGAGCAGCTTCAAAGTGAGTTTTAATAGCAGTAATCAGCCCGTGGCTAGCTGTTGTCCATCACAGAGCAATCAGTGAAGAGCAAGACTGAGAAAGGAGGCGACATTGTTCACTTTGACTGACAGAAAGAAGGATGTTTACAGAGCAGACGAGGGGGTGAATATTTAAGGAGAGATGTGGAGAAACAAGTTTGCTCATGTTACACATTTTAAAAGGATCTCGATGCGAACCTCAAAGTTCCTATGGGTATTTCACCAATATCATATATCAATTATAGTGATATGAAAGTAAGAAAAGAACAGTGAGAACTACACACCAGATTGTATTGATATAAGGCATTTTCAATAAACACTACAAATCCCTGTAGAGATATTATGGAGCCGTGGTTGGACATCTGAGGTTAAGTTTATGTTTACTGGGGAAAAAAACCATTACGTAGAGACTAAACTGTCCACAAAGTTCTCATTCAAACTCAATTGATTATTCTGATGATTTTGGTCACAAGCCTTTCTTAAACCATACAAGCAAAAGACCATCAATCCTCAGTACTTCGCCTCGGCTCCAAGTGAAGGCCGATCAACAATCAGTGCAGCTTCAGGGCAATCGGCAATCAGTAGAACAGACAAGAGAAAAAGAGCTCCTTTTGGTTTCAAAAGATTTGAGCAGCAAAATCACAGGTGTAGGTGAGACCTGTAACGATGGCTCAGTTCATCTTTAATGACCAGACATGGTTACTGTTACAGGTTACACTTTGTGTTTGACAAGTCAAAAGGGCTCGTTATGTAGGGGACAACTGGTGCATCCCAAGTGTCTCAAAATGCATCCATGTTTCCCTAACTTGCGTCTTTTCCCTGCATCGCATTGCCTCCCAGGGCACGGAGACGCAGCAAACCATGAGGAGAGAGCAGTTAGTCTGTTTAAAGAGAAATGAGGCGTCCTTTCCTCTGATGCATCCCACAAGTTATCCTTCAGGGCTTTCTGCCTGAAAGGGTTTATTTTAACCCAAATCATGATATTCTCCAAAAACTAACCAAGTAGGTTTGTTGCCTTAACAGCAACTGTGGCTCAGTGGTAGAGCAGGTCGTCCTTGCACCTTGCACAGTAGCCCCTGCCCTTACTGTATGAATGAGGGTGAATGACAGGTAGTGTAAAAGTGTTTTGAGTGGTCAAGTACAGTCAATTTAACCAAAGAGAAAGCCTACCGTTATATTCACAAACCAAAGAAATTTACTTGTAATTCCATTTCTATCACTTATTGCAGACCAAAATAAAATCCATAAATGAAGAATTAATTTGCAGTAATAGATAATAGCCATGAATGAATGAATAAGTCAACACCACTTTAATTAATATTCCCATAAGTGGGTAATAAAAATAAAAGGATTCATGAAAAAAAAGATGTATTATCAAAACAAGCCAAGACTAGTTTAAATTAATATTCCCTGGGTTGCACAGAAAGACTTTTTGCAAATGAACCCGTTTTAAATTGTATTCAATTCAGCAGCTGAATTTAGGCGAATTAGGTGTTCTGACAAACTACCATCTGTAACTCATGAAGGTAATTAAAGAGGAAGGTAACAGGTCTATATGGAGTATCAGATAAACAAAAGACTTCTCTACACTCAGTGGTTTGTGCAAATGCCATTTATATATATATATATATATATATATATATATATATATATAACGCGCTCAAGAGCAGGAGCATTCAATGTGCAGGAGAGAAAGTGTTTACCAGAGTTAATCATCACTCAAGTCTGATGCTTTTGACGGGTTTCACTAATAAGATTCAATTAATGTTGGCTCAGTTCCATTCGGAGTTAACCAAAACTAAGTGTGGGAAGAAACGGTTTCCTTTATTTTGTAGATGGAGTGTGACACTGAACCAATACATGCACAGCTCAGTCCCCTTGTGACAGTCCTTGCTGTGTTCTTTGATGGTCAGAAGAACCTCATGGCTGACTACAGGCTGGGGCGACAGTCCATGGAGGCCCCTTTGAGGATTCTGCACACACACAAGGCTGGTCACATGAGGTGCATTTATTAATCACCATCTACTGGTTGGCACACGGCTTATCTTAACAGTGTGGTGGCCTTGTTCCCAAGTCTACAGTCTGGTGCACAGTGGAGTGGAGAAAATTGCAGCCCTTCGTCAGGAGGTCATCAAACTGCCCATCACTGGAGCACGTGGTGGGGTTGGCAGAGCATTTGCTGGCCAACAGCCCAGTGTTCTCCAGGTGTGTGGTGTTCCATTGATTGCTGCCACTAACCAGCGTCACGCCAAGGCCCGTTCGATTACAGGGCGGACCTCGGGGGACAACCATGAGCCCATCGAGGACCCAGGGGACATTGGTGTTGTTCCACCATGTCCAGTTAGGGGGCATGAAGCAGACATGGCCAGCAAGTTCACTCTGTGGAGTTGCAAGAAGATTATCATTTGTAGACCTTGGGGACATGAAAGCCTGGGACATGGTCCACCACACTTAATGAGAAGCTCTGCGTCTTGAAGCTCCTTTTCTTTTGGTTTTCTATATTCTTCTGTTTACCTCAAGTTTGATTTGTGTTGTGCAATTATGTTCTAAAGGAAATCAATGAATGTGGTGTTTTTTGTTCGGAATAAACTGGAATAATAACTTGTTTACAGAACAGCCCCTTACCTGTTGTCTATTGTGTATTGTCTGCTTGATTTAAATGTTGCTTTGCAAGAGGTCTATGGTGTATGAATGTAATTATTTATGAAAGGCTGTGAATAAAAACTGATGAGAAAAGAAAGCTTCTAGTGGCACGTCTCTTTTTGTGTGGAGGACAGGCCGAGATGGATGGCTCATCATTCGGCTCTGCTGTGGTGCCGCTACTCGTGCCGGGCTGTGCAGAATCCTCTGCCTCCAGAAGATGATGAGCCATTACCACTGTGGGCCACGTCAGCCTCATGAGTCCATCAGGATTGGGAGCTCAACAGAAGGCTGCCTCCCAATGGCCTCATGCATCAGGAATTACCAGTGGTACTGTTATTATATTTTCTATGTCTTGTTATATTCACTATTTATTTTACTCTTTTTTCTCAAGCCTCCCAGTTTACGCATTTCACATGATTGTACTTTATAACCGGAGTGACAATAAACATTTGGACTCTTGAATCTTTTGAATGTTTTATTTCATACTTTCAATGCATAACGTGGTGCTTTTGCCAGGATGAAAATAAGAATCTCCAGAATGCACAATTTTAAAAATCTGGGATGGCTTTTCTCCTTAAACACCCTGAGTGGGTGACTTTGCACCTTTGGCGCTTCGCTCTCCTCTTTCAGGTTAGAGCAACATTTCCTTAAAATGTCTTCGCACATCTCTGCTTAAGGCCATGCAAATAAATTTGGCTTCAACATTGATCGGTTAGACGAGGAAAGGAGGACAGCGGATGTCCGACAGCTACTTCAGGATCAGCAGGGGGGAGCTAGAATTCATTCTAGGATTGAAAACAAAATATACCTCCTGTGTTGTGCAGTTCAATTTCTCCACAAGGCCATTGGTCTGTGGATGATACAGGAGCATATTCTGCTTTCAACGCCCAGCCTCTCACACAGGCCATAGTTGACCTAAAATGATCAGTTGGACAGACATGAAATCACTCAACACGGCTCAATTAGATGTTTTGGACTCATAATGCAGCATCACTGCACCTTGTTGCAAAAGTCCTTGGTCTTTTCTTTTAGGTGCACAACATGTTTAAATAAAGTAAGCATACAATTGGTCACTTCATCTGCTGTTTTGCTTTTCAGTGGGTAGGCCTCTGCCTTTGTGGTGAAATAATCAACCATGGCACATACTATTGTTGGTTGCCACTGTATGTTATAGTGAGTTTACCCACCAGGTCCAATGCAACAAGTTTGAGAGGCTCCATTACCTGGGGTGGCAGAGACAAGAGACCAACTTGTGTTTTCGTGCTCCCCGTCAACGAGGTACCGCTTTGCCAGGAGGGGAGCGTGCGGCCACTCTGGGGGACGGAGCTTCAGTTGACGGTTCGGATTAGGCCGGCAAAAACCCCAACGCCGGTGGAATGCCGGCTCTAACTTGTGTATCAGCAGCCACAGAAAGTTGGCACAGTCGTGGCGGTCCCACGGGATCAGCCACCCGGTGCTGGGGTTTGCAGAGATGGTTGAATTTGAGCCAACTGCCAGCGGAAGACCTGTCCATCTCCTGGAGATGCATACATTTCTTTGACACAATGTCCACACTGTAACCCCTTCAGATCTGTTGATAGTAAATAATAATACAAAATATGTTTCAAACTACAATTCTGGCCATATCTTATATGTTGCACCTTTTTCATATTGTTTCTCTTGGCGTGACAGTGTGGACAATGAGCAATCTAAACACACAACAGTTCAAACTTATGGCCAATATGTATGAAAACTGAAAGCAGAGCATACAGTATTGAGCATACACCACTCCTTTTGTCTTCCAATATTGAAACTGAATGTGTGAGATTTTAAAGTGACAATCCATCGTTCACCACCCTGTCCGTCCCCCTCTCTGCACTTACTTTATCTTCATATTTTAACTGATACAGTTCCTACTAAGCAAATAGTGAAAATATTACACAGGCTATAATTAATAAACAGTTCAATTTACCCATTTATGGATGTTAGACTCCATTCCAGGCCAGTGATAATGGCTGGACAGCACGTTGTGTGTTTTGTCACACAGCGTGTCCCAAAATTCCTGAAGTGAAAATGTGTCGCCCTCTTCTTCTTCAGCAACGTGTTCTTGCTTGTTGTGAATTCTTCTACAAATGTAGCAAAGAACGCCATCTGGTCAGAAAAGAACACTTGATTTAAGAATGTTAATGGGATTATCACAGTGATTCACATGGTGCTCTACATTTTTACTAGTTTATAGCTATACTTAAAAGATCATTTTCACCCACAGGTGTATTCAGTTATTTTGGGTGAATAAACCACTGTTGGGGGACAGGTGTTAGCTGAGCTGTGGTGAGAGTGACACCTACTGATAAGTCGGAAGTCAACTGATCTGTCATTTTGGTCCTAATTGACTAAGTCGATTAGTCGTTCTTTATACCTTTTTTTCATGCTGATTGACTTATTTCCAAGATTTTAAGTGTTGCTTTAGTGAGATTCTTTGTGGAGGAACTCGGTTTTATGGATCCGTCCATTAAATCAACGAAGAGAGTCATTAACAAAACTGTGTTAGTCGACTGATGATGTCTTTAGTTCACTCAAACACTCACTCCATTTAAAGATACCATCTGCAGCTGTGAATACGTAAATATCTAAAAAATACCTCCCTCACTCACTTTATTAAACAAACATCCATTGTGCATAGTTTAACAGTTCACGGAGTCTTGAGGAAAATGTGTGATATTGGGCTGTATAGATACATTTGACTAGATTTTGTAACAAAAAAATGACTCAAAACACCAGCTTCAGGCAATAATGAAATGCTTTGTGGATGCACAGGACGGTCCGTCATGACTGTCCACCGGCTGAAGAGACGGGCAGCGCCATAATGAAGTTGAAATGCCAAGCAAATGTCATAAAGCTGAAATATCACAGAGTTGAATTTGAGTTAATTACAAAAACAAACAGCTCTGTGATGGAAGACGGCGTGTGATCTATTAGAGCTCGGGGAGGTATTTGTCCCAGGGGGATGGGGCAAGAGACCTGCAGTTTATTAATATGGATGAGGCTCGCTCTCTCGCTTTAGTTCTAATTCAGTCTCATTTGCACACTTAAACACACACACACACACACACACACACACACACACACACACACACAAACAGGCACTCTCAAGTCTGTCAGTCCAGATCCTTTCAAAGATTATTTTCCTCCCTCTTCCTCCCCATGTGTTTTCCCATGAGGGGCCTACGAACAGCTGTACAACAGTTAATTATATCAACGATGAAGACATTCATTTACTCAAAGAGAGGGAAAGGAAGAGGAGGGGCGACACATCGTGACATTTTGTTAATGATTATCTCTTCATCACCCCATCCTCTCTTTAGTCAGCTTCTGTTCTTCTCTTTGTTATTCCTATTTTTTTTTTTTTACAGAAATACATTTTCATCTCAGTCTTCCTCGGGAGCTTGCTCAGTTGTCATGGAGATAGCTCGGTAGCCATCGCATGGCCAACTGTAAATGAATGACTACTTATAACGAATACATATGCATGATAATATAAAGATTAAGATAAGCTAATAAATGCATTGAAGATAAAGTAGAGGCGTTTTTCTCAGCAGACATTTTGCCTTTTCATGAAGGCTCAGCCGTTACTGATATCATTAATGGTGGCTGCACCGTGACAGCCACAGGCTTCTGAAGAGCCGTCGGGAGGCTCAAAGTAGGCGGCTCCAGCCGTCGCCATCGTGACAGCGGCAACCAGGCCTCCGGTTCTGCCTAGTGAAGCCGAAGTGTCTTAAACCTGCATTCTCTCGAATGGCCATCAGGGGGCGACTCCTCCGGTTGCAAAAAGAAGTCTGGTTGTATAGAAGTCTATGAGAAAATGACTCTACTTCTAACTTGGATTATTCCCTCAGTAAACACTGTAAACATGAGTTTATGGTCTCAATCTCTAGTTTCACGTCTTCTTCAATACAGCATGAAGTTCATTTAGTAAATGATGGTCCATTTAGAGTCAAACAGAACATAAAGCAGGGTATGCTTTAGGGCGGGCTTACTGTGATTGACAGGTCTCCCTACGTCACTCCTCTGCAGTCCAGAATATAGTAACTTCCGTTCATCGGATGCAAAAAAAGCCAAGATGGCGACAGCAAAATTTCCGAACTCAAGGCTTCATAACGGCAGTCCGCAAACCAATGGGTGACGTCACCATGACTACATCCACTTCTTATACACAATGGTGACGACAGCCTAACTTTAATAATGAGCAAAGACGTGGATCGTCAGTGGAGCTGAGGCAGGCAAGAGAGATAGTAATTGTGCAGTCATCATGAACAGTCGTCATGAACAGGGAAATTAGCCTTAAAGACAATACCGTTTTTTGTACCAGGCAGTTTATTTCTGTTGAGCATTTCAACATGGGGGGTCTATGGGGATTGACTTGCTTTCGGGGGCCACCCCCCAGTGTCCATTCAGGTGCCACCCTTTTTCCCTGCCTAGCAGCTGAAGTGTGTGAGTGAACACGGCTGGGCTCAATCACCGATTAGTGCCACGGGAGTTAAAAGGCCAGGAGCTCCACACAGACAGCCCCGTGGGCCAAAAGGCAGCGTTCCAGCTGTGTGTGTCGGTGTGTCGATCTCCTCCGTTCAAGGGTGTGTGCCCGTGTTAATAGTCTGACCCACTAGTGTGATTCCTAGCGTGGGGTTTTGAGTTCCATTATTGCTGCTGTTGGTTCGTGTAGCTTTCCTTTTAAGAAAGTAGTTTTCCGTTGTTGCCTTTGAGAGCATCTTTTTGTTCATAAATCATTTTTGTTTATTTATCCGTTGCCCATGACTCCTTATTTACTTAGTTACTCCCCTCATCCCGAGAGCTTAATCGGGGAACCTAACAGTCTGATTAATTTAAGGGCAACATTTTACTCTCTGGTTCGGTCTTGAGAGAAAGAGTAACAGTATCTAAATGCTGACAATAAAGGTTTTGAAATCATTAAAGTGAGTTTGCTCAGACACACTTTACACACACACACACACACACACACACACACACACACACACACACACACACACACACACACACACACACACACACACACACACACACACACTCTCAAACAGAGCAGAGTTGAGGGAGACAAATCACCTCTCTGGTCCTTCACAGCAGGAAACAGCTCTTTGACAGAAGAACAGACATTGTCACACAACAACGCTCTGACACACACACGCACACACACAGATATACATATTGAGGCTCCTCACGAGACTCCAGGGTGGTGAAACAAGTGACAAGCTGTCAGTGTGTGTGGGTGTGTGTCAGTGTTAGAGAAGCTCTTCTTAATTAGCAAGCTATCCTGATGACAACAGACTAGGGTCAAACTGTGCTGGGCTGCGCTGAGTGAGTGTGTGTGTGTGTGTGTGTGTGTGTTAAGGAGTGTCATTTGACTTCTCTCCTTCGTGACAATATCTGAGAGCTGAAAACACTCCCTAATCACTTCTGAGACACACGTCACCTGGAAACACACTCTCACACAGTTCTTGATGCGTGTTGATGGATTGCACCCAGGCCAGGCAGAGCTATCGCTGCTCTTCCCTTTTGTTCCTTGTTTGTTGAACAGATGCTTCATAATGACACACACGCACCGACAAAACCTGGAGCTGCTCCACATAAAGATCGACAGTAAACAGACTTTGCGGATTCGCTGCATGTTCCCTTAGACGATGACTTGTTTCGACTTTAAATTGCAGAAAGTTCTGCGTTTCTTAAGACCAATTAAATGACCGATGGAATCGTTTCACAGCACAAATAAGCTCTCGAACATTGAACTCATTAGCTGTGTCCGGTCAGCTGCCTGGCTCTCCTTCCATCCCATCAGCTGGGGACACTATATTTGGCCATAAAAAGCTACAGATTGGCCCCCGAGGTCCATCTTTCAATTCAAGACCAAAAGGTTGTGAGTTCCACAGGAAGCCATTTTTCAGCTGTGTATCGTGTTATAAGTGGTTAAACGCACACAATTTAATTCCATGGTTTTGTGCCTTCAGTGGAGGTGACTGGAGAGGAGGCTGCTTTTGTGTGTGGATCGTCTTGATGAGGGATGGTGGCTGGACTTTAAGCAAGATAAATCCCCCCCCATGGATTCCAGACACTGGTGGTGGTGGCTGATGAGGCTGATAGAATAGCAACATGAACGTACTGACGGTAGAGAGACAATCATATTTAAAAGAGACAGCAGCAAGATGATAGGCTGACGATGTAATTGTTTCATTGTGCTATTGGATAGAGGAGACCAGCCGATCAGAACAGCTGATACCATGACTGACAGCCCCGAGCAGTGACAGCACGGAAATTGAGTGAGCATTCGTGAGGAGTGAATGGCAGATGTATGAGAAATAAACTACAAGTCCAAGCATGCGCTGGAGCTTCATATGCACAACAATTACAGTGAAGCAATCTTCCTCAAGCTCGCTGAACGATGCTTATAGAACAATTAAAAATAACAAAAGTAAAAATGAGAATCAAAGACATACAATTGTGCAAATTTAAAAATATAGAAATAATGTGACTAAAATAAAATCTTCTATATTATATGTTTCTATAATATCAGCAGTTCTGCTCCGTTCTGCTGGTAACTGAGGCGTAGCAGCGGTCCAACATGCCAGCCGCCCCTCACAGCTCAGGCCGGCCACCAGGCCAAAGAGAGGCCTTTGGGGGTTGACCGCTGACTCAATACTCAATCGGTGAGTCGGCCTCGTCCCACTGACAGTCGTCGGCGGTGCAGCATCTACCGTAGGCAGGTGGTTTGCTGTCCCACTCCCACTTGGCGTACAGTGGAAGATGGGTGGGCAGCTGACACATGGCATCTGCTTAACGCGCATTTGGTTGGCGACGCCCCCCCGTGAGGCTCTTTGAGGGCGGAGACGTGTTTAAAGAGGGGCGTCCCTACATTCCGTGGCCGAGGGGCAAGAGGCCAGGCAGGTTGATGAGAGCGTAATGGTGGGTGGGCGACTCCTCGGGAAAAGAGCAACCGAGACCTTCCTCTTTGTGTACCCGCCGGTTATCCAGAATCCGGGAAACTACTGATGCCTCCTTCAACAACTATGCAGAAACTTCCTCCCACAAACTCACACCTCCTAAATAATGGATTTTGTGCAAAGTTTGAAAGAGACTAATTACCATTAGAGGTGTGTTATAAAAGTGATTTCTCCATCTTTAGACAGCATGAAACAACTTCACCAATACTAATCCATTATCGAAAAAATACTATTTTCTGTCAGACGTACTGTATTTCAGGCAGCTAATTTATCCGTCTTATCTCAAGCACATGGGTACAAACTAATCTCTTCGTTTCAGACGTTTTGAGGTTGGACACATTGACTGTCAGGTGGAGAACACAGCTCGAGTGGTGTTGGCTGTCTCTCCTGACAGAAACTGCTGGCCCGTGTCTTTGAGTGTGCAGCAGCCCCGCTCGTACTGATGCCCCTTCTGCTGTCATTATTTAGCTACTTAACGCCATAAAGAGAAACAGAATAAAAAGAAGAGAACAGGGCCATGAGGCTGCAGTAATGGGCTTGTAATGGACTATAAAACAGCACTAAAAATCTACACACCCTCACAGGCCACATAACACGCACACATACACACACACACACAGGCCATATCTCTGTCTGCCACACACCTCCTCAAACTGGCATAGATCAAATGATAATGATAAATAAACTGTTGGACAAATGGATTGAACCATTCATGTACCATTGTGTGTAAAAGTGTTTCCAATGTGATTTTTTTTTTTGTCTGCGAGAAAAATATCAATAACCATAATGCAGAAAATCAGAATGGAAGAATACAAACAGGAATAGATACTGAAGCGGACAACAATCGCACACGGACACAAACAGCTCTCCAGCCCTGATAAAAGAGTCTTTGAGGCTGCAGCCCGGGGATTAGGTTGGAGGATCGCCGCGGGTGATTTTCTCCCCCCCTTCCTCCTCACTGCTGTGTTGCCTTCACAGTACGCTGTGAAGAAGTCCATTTAATCAACCCCGTCGCCAGAAAATAAATTGTTGGCGTTGTATGTTTCTGCCACCCACGGGATAATGTTGACATTTGTGAACCCAAAACGCAAAATATGTTCCGCATCGTACTCGTAGCATGTGGTTGACGTAAAATAGTCAAATAAACTCGGTTCAGGTTCGAAAAAATGATCATGGTTTGAGTTAAGATAACATCGTAACAGCGTAACAACCGTGTAACAACTTAACTAGCGTCAATAAACAACCACCCTTAGCGGCCTTTCTTGCGTAACGTTAAGTAGCAAGCGCTACGTCAACGCTTACTTTTGGTTTCAGACACGATCAGAGGTCTCCTGGGTGAAAGTCCTGTGTTTGTCGGTCGCTCGTTATGCTACGAATGTAGAAACACTGACGTTCATTGTATCCGTGGTTTGCGGCAACGTACAATGCCAACATCTTGTTCCTGGCATTTCATTGGATTCAACTTTTCCTATTGAATTCAGAACAAGTGCAAAATTGGTATTCCAGAACCATTTCTAGTATTTCAGGGTATTAAGAGTATATGATTTCAAGGAAATTCCCGCAATAAGATCATTGGTATTGAATAAATAAAAGAGTGGTTTGCTTAGGTTTGAATGAATGAAATGGATTCAAGACTTGCTCGTGTTTCTATCTTTTGTGATTCAAAAATCTAGTTGATTCTTTGGAAATTAGTTTCCACAGTCTGTATGGAGCCTAACATAACTACATAGGTACAACAACACACTACACAACACAACAAAACTACACGATAGACATCAGATACATCCATATATAAAGACACACAACCATTCACATAGCACCTATACACATGACAGTTATCCGTGTGTTTTGTTGAGTTTGTGGACGTCAGTGGTGTGTAGTTCAAAGCTCACTATATTATCCACGGTGTGTCCGAGATCTTTGAAGCACTCCGTCCTCATCAGTTTCACCACAAGTAGCCACATGAACATTTACAGTAGGAGGTGAAAAGGTTCAAAGGAGAGCAGTGGGACAAAGATGCTGTTCATTTATTCAAGATTCCCACAACATCTCACACTATCAGTGTACTGAGATCAATTTGGTTCCCAATTTTATTTATTTTTAAACAGCAGCACAAAACCTGCTGGGCTTAAATATATGTCAACCAGATATAACAACACAAAAGCTGTACTCTACTCTCACGTCCACAGTGCATTCAGTGCCCTTTCACTGAGGAGAAGCTTCCATCTGGCCACTCTGTCCTAAAGCCCAGATCGGTGGAGTGCTGCAGTGATGGTTGTTCTTCTGGAGTTTTTTTTATCTCCACACATGAATGTCTGGAGCTCAGCAAGAGCGACAATTGGGGCTCAGGGTCAGTTCTCCTACCAAGGCTCTTCTCAGTTTGGCTGGACTGGGCTAGCTCTAGGAAGAGTCCTGGTTGTTCCAAACTTTTTTTTCATTGAAGAACTACAGAGGCCATTGTGCTCATGGGAACTTTCATTGCAGCAGACATTCTTTTGTGGCCTTTCCCAGACCTGTGCCTCCACACAATCCGGTCCCTCAGCTCTGCAGGCAGTGCTTTGTAATGCCAGCTGTGAGACCTTATAGACATCATGTTTAATCAGTTGAGTTTACGACAGGAGGATACCAATCAAGGTGTAGAAACCTCTCAAAGATGATCAAGGGAAATGGGAAGTGTCATCGCAAAGGGTCTGATTACTTCCTTAATTTCTTGCGTATTCATTAGAACAGGTTTTGGTCACTGGAATCATTCCTCCTGTTCACACTACCCTCTTGATGTTTCTTCCACCGTGTTTGCATGCTGAGCTGCTAAAAAAGATAAAAAGATATGGTTTGTCTAACTCTGCTGGAGCCCTAAATTTACTTGAAAGGACTCTTAATGTACAGTATGCGTAGGAGTGATTACAGCAAACATAATATGGGCAACTGACTATTGTTTGAAAAACGGTGAACCTATCCCTTAAGTAAGTAGTATATGTAACCAAAAAAAAGTGACCAAAATACACTGTATGCAGTTGAAAGTATGCATAGTAAAAATGCATTGCACAAAGGAAATGGATTGTGGGTGCTGGTCAACAACGCAAAAAACTAAAAGTTTAAGGTCTTATAAATAAAAATGTATACAGATGAATAAATTAGCATAGTTAGCATAATAGCATGCTCAGAATTACAACGTTACCATGCTGATGTTAAGCAAGCAATGACTGCCATGTTCATCATCTTCATTTTACATATTAGCTTATGGACGAGGATACATTTACGATTACGCTGTTTTGGCTGACTCAGATATTCAGAATTATTCATTCGAGCAGGAGTCTACGGCCAAAGAAGTGCCAAGGGGAGAGCAGCAGGGACCCTGGGCGCTAGGAGGGCAATGCATCCTGGGACATGTAGGCACTGCCGGCAGAACCAAGCATGAATTTCTTCAATCGACTACATTTGCCATCAACTGAATGGACATCCGCATAAAAGGTGACGAATTCTCCCTCTAATGTTGGACACGTGAGCAAACAGTTTGCTATATATACATATACTATATATATATATATATATATATATATATATAGCTAGCCCTCGCTAACTGGCGCTAAACACAAAGCTCTGCTGATATCTGGTCATTAACAAAATCATTAGGATACATCATCTGAGAACCATGAACGTCTGAACCAAATGTTGTGCCAGTCCACCGAGTCAGTGTTGAGATATTTCATTTAAAAATAAGTGTACCTGCTGGTGGCTGTTGGATGAAAAATCAGGGGGTGAACTCATTCAAAGGATTCATCCTCTGGGCACCATGAATATCTGTACCAAATCAACCCTTTCAATAGTTTCACTCCCAACCAGAACACAGAGCTTCTGCTATTATGACTGAATGTGATATCAAACCTTAAATACCATATTTGTTTGTCTAAAATAATCATGTTTCCATCCCCCCTCTGAACTTGAATGGCATAAAGTTGACTTTGTGTAAAAAAGATCATTGAACGTTTGTCACCGATTTGGTTTTCTCTTTACCCACAGGACAAAGAACCAACACATCCTGATAGTTGAATGTATAAGGGAGCATGCGACCACCGATAGTGGGGCCGTGATGTAACAAACAATGTAATGACTCAGGCCCCCCGGGAAACCACAAAGACGTGACACACTCTGGATTCCCGTCAGCTCGTCTGCTGTCTCTGGGGCCACGGGCTCCTGCAGACTAAAACCTGCCGCATATCATCCTGTCTCATAACTGTCCCATCAATCTTCCCTTCTTTTTTTTTCATCCTCTCCTAAATAATCTCACAGCAACCCTCGCAGCAAAAGTAGAGAGAGGTGGCGATTCAAGCCGCGGGCCAGACATCAGGAACTAGACACTCAATTTTAGTTTCACAGAGATCTCTGTGCGTCTACCTGTGATCTGTACAGTGAGACACGGGCTCGTAACTAAATATCTCCCTTGTTTTCTGGAGGGCAGAATTCAATTTGGATGCCTTTTTAAAACAAGCATGTTGTTCTAGCGCGTGTGTGTGTGTGTGTGTGTGTGTGTGTGTGTAGGTGTTTGTGTTTGTAGCTAATAAAGCTGACGGCACTTAGAGTAACTCTCTTTAATCAAACCAGTCGCTCAGCCTTCTTGTGCGTCTCCGCTCCCTCATTTCTCATTTCCTCTTTCCCTCGTTTACGAACGCTCGGGGGGAAAAAAACAGATCAGAGAGGAGAGAGAGGAACGGGAGGAGAGGCGGAGAAGAGGAGGTGGGTGGTTATTAACCTTTGCAGAGATGCCACTCTGTTGATTTTCCTTCTGTTTTTAATCTTACACTTCAACTAATTAAAGCCATCAAACACACACACACACACACACACATGTGCACGCTCACAGAGCTATGGGCATTTCTCAGTCTGCTAATTAAAGCATCTGTTTCTCTACCTGATCTGTGCTGCTTTGGCCTCGACTCCTTCACTCCGTCCCCACAGCCTTCGCTCTGACGGGAGCAGGTACGTCACTTGTGCTTCTTGACCATTTAGGAGTATCTCCCCTTTTGGAAGTTGAATCTCAGTTGAGCAGAAAAGACAACAGCTTTCCTTTTAAGATGAGCCACTAACGCATGTCAGGCAGAGCTGCTTAACACACTTAACAGGTAATTCCTTTTGAAGTGATCAACACTAAAAGAAGTGATTTCCCAGCATTCATTAGAGCAACCTGGTTACTTGACAGCCAGCTACTCCGAAGCATCCACCCGGGGTTTAGATTTTTTTTTTTTTTTTGTCGTTGCTAATCAAAGGAGCAACATGATGAAAGAGGTTGTCAAATTGTAATACTGAAAATGTTGTTCTTCCTCTGGATTCCACATGGACAAAAACAAGAGTGTGATATCCGTCATGTAGCATTCTCAGCCTTTTTAAAAGGGATCATCATATACATTTGTTTGTTTTATTTTATTATTTTCAGCTGTATAAAGCTGCTCCTAATGTGAGTCGAAGAAGCAGGTTGCCAGTCTGTAAACTGACACTGGAGTTACGCTCATGCCAGTGTCGTAGCACTCGAGATTCGTCTTGGCTTTGAGACTCTCAACACTTCGTTTTGAAGGTCTCTTCTCAGAATCGACTGCATTTTTACTCGGTCTTGTCTTGGTCTCAGACAAAGAGGACTAGGGATTTTATTTCACAACTGCAGGGAGATCACTAAATAGTCATGTGCATTGTCTGATTATTTGTTGACATCACGAATGTTATTACACATGGAAAACAAAGGAACATTTCCACAATTTACAAATCCCTTCTGAAGTGCCTTCGGATTATTTGATCAAGACGTTTCTCTTGGTCTCGGTTTAGGTGGTGTTGACTTCAATACTGGCTCCTGCACAGGTGCACTTAAACAGGGCAAGGTATTATATGAGTTACGGTAGATCACAGACGCTCACAGATGTGCACACCTCCCAAAATCTCAATAAAGCATTGTTTGGACCTGCACGTCAAGCCCGTCGGTTGGTCGATCCAACCTCTGTAAGGAGGTGGGTTTGAAACAGACGGATAAAAGTAAAGGTAAACATTGTACTTTTGTTGTTCCAGCCTTAAAAGCTAGAGCTTTTGTGCAGACTGCAAGACTTTCAAAGTTTCAAAGACGAGGTAACTTCTTCTCAAGGAGGCCAACCAGCTGTAGATCTAGGCCAAAGGTTCATGCCTGTTGCGTACCGGTTCGGCAGGGGAAGGTATACACCATAGCGTGCTGAATCAAGGTTGCAAAACATTGGCTCCTGGGATGTGGAACGACGTGTCCCGTTCAGGAGTTGTGAGATGGAACAAGAGGCCTACCGTCGCATTGGTCAGCAATTACTCAGAAGTAGCGCATTGTGAGTTGAGCCTGTAAGGGAAGCTCGCCCGTTGATTGACGTTGCAACGTCATGAGCTTTAAGGGTGCAGGATGGTTGGGCTCATCCTTTACAGATAGGGATCTTAGACATCCAGATGGAGGGTTGGAGAAGAACCCATGCTCAAACACATTAAAAGAAGCCAGGTCGCAAGTGTTTCAGACATCTGATTTGGATGCCCCCTGTGCAGGCTTTTGGTACGTCCGACTGGGAGGTCACCCAGGAAATGCCATGGCGTCCGGGACGTCTCATGACGTGGCCAAGATGTGTTCTTGGAACCATTTGCATCAGGCTCTGACTCCTTGCCAACTCTTGTCACAGATTTCAAACATTTTGTCTGGCTTTCTTCAACTAAAGGTCTCGCCTTCTGCAGATTTCACCTCTCCTATTCTTAGCTGTTCCTGTACCCCACCGGGGAAGAAAATCCATACATGGCACAAAAAACAGATTTTATTTTACCGGCACAAGTATTTGGTTTGTACATGGATTGAATGGAAACATACTGTTTTTCATAGTCGGCTGAGCAACATGGTCGAAGCAAACTATCTTTTCTGTCAAAAATCCATAACTCTGCAGGATGTTCACTTCTACCAATCAGAACGCAACAATCTTGCCAATGCTCCTCTCCGTCTCCCTGTGTCCCTCAACGATTTTCATTTTTCTCCAGCAACACACACACACACACACACACACAAACACACACACCCTGCCGAGCAAGAGACTCAGGGTTGGCAGACGAGTAGCGCTGTCATTTGTCAGCTACATCCCAGAGGTAACATAAGGGATAGGCAGTACAAGTGTGTGTGTGTGTGTGTGTGTGTGTGTGTGTGTGTGTGTGTGTGTGTGTGTGTGTGTGTGTGTGTCTCAGCTAAATTGGGCGTAGCAGTGATGTTGTATGGAATGATCAAACAATTGATCCAAAATGTAGTTTGATGCTTTCTGGCTTGGCCTTGAGGAGGAGCGAGGGAGGAGGGGAGAGAAGAGCCAAAGAACCAAAGAAGAAGGGAGTTTTGAGGAATTTTGAAGGAGGATACGATGCGAGCACAAGTTCACAGTCTCAATGTGAATACATTTAAATACATTCCTCCTCTTATTTTCTTTTTAATCATGCTCACTGTGGCTACAACCGAGTGGCCTCATGTGTGTGAATATGTTATTTCACAGTCTGAAGTTTATTGTTTGGAGAGAGCCTTTCGGTGAGTCCTGTGTAGTACACCACTGCCATCCAGTGGTCAGACGGTGGAAGTACTCATTTCTGGTGGACTCTTTATTTAGTTACTTAAAATCGAACACTTCTAAATTAGACAGAACACATTTATAAGGGTAGAATACTTGTGTTTATTTAGCTTCTATGCACTTTGGACATGTTTTTATGCTTCATTAGCGCTGGCATTTCCTACAAAAAGAAAAAAAACACTCAGATACACAAATTCATTCTCACACCGGCGCACACACACGCTGTAGTAGGCAGTGCAGCCCCTAATATCATCCATTACACTGATCTCCACTAATAGGCCACTCCAGTGGCAGACTAATTCAAGAGACTGATTAGCATAAGTGAGCTATGGCGTTCATTAGCCTTATCAAGGATTCATAAAGCTGACCCAATCTGAATGGGACTCTCCAAGACGACCACCAGAGTCATTTACATGGGCTGTGCTGACACACACACACACACGCTGCATTACATGCGTTTTGAAGTTTGAACAAAATGCATGTAATGTTGATGACACAGCTCTATGAGGAGGTAAAGAATGAAACAAAGCCAGCATGGTGTGGCTGTGACGTCTGTCTCTTTCTAACATGGTGGGTCATTAGGAATGAAACGTAGAGTGCAGCATTACAGGCTAAAAGACACTAAATTACTAAATTAAAGACAGATACACCACCAGATAACTAGGCACTGGAGTTACAGAGTCTGTAATTTGATCACTATTTTAAAATAGTATATTAACAATGCATCACGTGACTGGGTATAGAACCCACGGAGAATAATGACTCTCTTCTTTGTTTTGGTTTTACAACCTGCAGCAAAGGGGCTTCCTGGTCCCCTCTTATGTTTGAGGAATCGGGCTGCTGGAAAGTTATAGACCATAACATTAGTTTGGAGCAATAAATTGTTTCGACCAGCTAAGGAGTTTTGTTTTTCGCCTGGACAATCAATTTTTGGATGAAGTTGCTAGCCATGCTATGCTGCTGTGGCCTTCCTAATGCTGTAATGCTGAGTGGGATGTTGTGTGTGTGTGTGAGTGTGTGTGTGTGTGTGTGTGTGTGTGTAGGTATATTGACACTGGGGTGTCTGGTTGAGTAATGGGGGCGTAGCAGAGTTTAGATGGCTTCTATCCTCCTTCCTACCCAATGCTTGAAAAGGTCATCACTCATACAGACAGAGGGGAAGAGAGAGAGAGAGAGGGAGAGAGATCACTGTGTGTGTGTGTGTGTGTGTGTGTGTGTGTGTGTTTGTGTGTGTAGAAGCCAGAGAGCATGAATGAGACAGAGAACAAAGGCAAGGCACTGGGAGGGACAAAGACTAGATGGGAGAATGAGAGACGATTGATATAAAGCTGGAGGCCATTGTTGTAGTACCTAAAATACACAATACTCGTCTTCTACCTTGTTTTATGGTCTTTATTTCTTTTATTCATATTGTATTCTAGTAAAGTACTTTGTGGGAGGGCATTACTAAATGAAATTGTTTTTTATGAAGTTTTCATATTTTAACATGCTGATTTCTTCGCAACACTAAGAAAAATGTTTTCTTTAGGATATATAGGACTAATAGCAGCTAAAGCTCCTAAATCCTCATTAGCACAGCAAACACTCCGGTCTGAATCCCTGAATCACATCCATCCACTGGTCACACTTGTTAGTTACTGTCTAAAATAGAGATTTCTGGATTGGATTCTGTGGACGGATCATCAGAAGTTCTCTCCGTTGGGTGCTCTTCACACGTTCCCCTGGCTTTACTTGTTCTGCTGCGTTTACGTTGTAGTGGGAGAACATTAGAAATGTGATGGTAAACGGTGAATAATGGAATGATTTCACTGGGATATGAGAACCTTTGCTGTTAGACAGCAGGAAGCCACAAAACCCTGTAAAACAGGACTGAGTCTGCTGCCACACTGCTGGCTCTGAGGCTCGTGCTACAGACACGCTTTGAGCATTAATGCGAACATCTCCACATGACACACGGAACATACTGAGGTTCAGCATCTTCTTTTGGAAACTACAGCGTTCCAAATTGCACATAGTTTTTTTGCTTTCTTACTGTATCACATACTGCATGCTGTATGCATTCAATTGGGACGTACTGAATATTACTCTGGCATATTAAACAGTCTGGTCGTGTGAGTGTTGGAGCGCACAGTGAGTGTCATGACTGAAATAAGTGACTTGGACTTTAATTCAGTGCGACTTGGCAGATGATGCATGAGAGTGCAGAGGGCTAATCTTTAATGGCATTTTTTAACACTAAGTGAATACGGGTGACGTTTTTATTTCTGGATTTAAAATAATGTGAAATAATCTATAGTGCGGGGGCAGGCAACCAAAGGCAGCTTAACCAATGGCAGCCGAGCAGTCAGTGCCCTCTCCTCCACTCTTTCACAGCTGATAAAGATTAGTGGAAGGTTGCTAGGTTATTGATTTCAACTCAAGATGTGGATGTTTTCCTATAAAGTGCTCTCATTTCATTACAACGTCCTGAATACGGCAGAATTTTTTATTTTGTTTTTTAAATGTTACTATGCACGTTGCCTATAATAATGGAATAAATGTACAGATCAGAGGAAGATTTAAATGTTGTTGTTGCTTCATAATTAAACTTCATTTTAACCTTAAGGTTGATGCAGCACAGTGATGACCCTTCACAGAAAAGCTCCCTGATCTGGTGGGTAACATACTGCAGGTTCCAGCCTTAATGCTAAACTAACCTGCTGGCTATAGCTTCATATTGATCGGACAGACTAGATACAATATATTCACTGATCTCTATGCAAACGGAGGGTTTTTAAATCACTGAAGACGTTCTGCAAATCCTTAGACCCGATGTTAAAATAAAACTCCACCTGCAAGAAGTCTGACAAGATCTAAAATATCAAAAAAGTAATGTCTTTGATCGGAATAAAGTTGTGTAAATGTGAATCAAAACACACTTCATATAATTAAAATATTTATTATAAGACATAATTTAGTTAATAAAATAGAATACAACGATAGAAAATAGATAGAAAATAGAATACAACGCTACGTGGTCAGCCGCTCCCTCCTCGACGGTCGGTCCAAACATTTCAGTATGTCCGTCGTTCCCGGCCGCCTCCAGGGATCCGTGCAGAGCGTTTCCACACATTCTCGGTGGTTAAGCCTGTGAAGAGAATAGCGTGGAGGGGAGGAGCCGCCGTCGTCGGACAGATCCACTGGTCCTGGAGGAGGGAAGACGGCCAGTTAATACCAAAACCTGCCCCCCCCCCCCCCCTCGTCTTAAAACCAGCCGTCTGCAGGAAAGCGTCACGCTGCAGCACTCACTGTGCTTAATATCTAAAACAGGTTATTTGCAACGGCGATGCTTTTCTCTATCCAACTAGAATCAGCACTTCCCTTTTGAATATTTTGAACACTGGCTGAGTGTAATGACCCCTGGGCTGCTGAAAGCCATTAAAGCCCTCATGTACAGTTTTAACTCAGACATCTATATAAAATACTCCAGTGAATTCCTGGGAAAACAAAACTGCTTTGCTGAGATTTGCGTACAAAACTGGAATAATGACATAAAGTAACCAGCTGAACTCAATCTCTCAAGTTGTACCGGCTGCGTTGCTACGGCGACTGAGGGACATCGGGCGTCCCGACCCGTCCCGGCTCCTCCTCTCTCCGCCGGGCTCCGCTTCCCGTCTGTCACCTGTGAGGGCGGAGTAGTCGTCCTGCTGGCCAAAGGGCCGGCTGGAGGCTGCTCCATCCTGAGAACAAGCCGAGGACACGAACACAGGACTTAAAGAGACACCTTTACAGCTGGAGCTCACAGTCCACACGGTTATGGTTTTCAGCTACACACACCTGAGGGTGCTGTGGCCGTTTGGACAGCCTCCTCCTCTCCCTGGCTGACAGCATGGGGGCTTCTTCGAGCTCCGGGGTGCGCCGCACTGGAAAGGCCTCGCCTAGGGGGTCTGAACACACACACACACACACACACACACACACACAAGGCCAACAGCAAGATTAGCACCTGGAATCTCAAGAACACAAACTTGAGAGCATTTATGTGGAAGTCCAATCAGACTTATATATATATATATATATATATATATATATATATATTCCTCAGTGTGCGCAAAACTGACCCAGAAGGCTGAGCTCTCCTGCTAGAGGAGCCGTGCATTTCTTCGGCAGGATACGCCAATTAAGTCAAGTGTCTGCACCTATAGCATTACAAATGTCTTACCAATGAAAGCACTCTCTGAGTCCAGCAGGGAACCTCTGGCAGACCTCCCCATCACACTCCTCTGGAACGCAGACAACTCGTTTGAACAAACCACTCCAACGCTTACAAGTCAGTGACGGTACATCTTTGAGAGACAATGTTTGGAGCTGAATTACAGCTGCTGTTCTTTCTTTTCAACTCACCAGATAATCATTTTGCCGGGGCGGGGACAGGTCACAGTAATCTGCAACACAAGGATTCACAATCTGATGGGTTTATTTTTATTACCAGAGAAATATTAAAAACCATAGACCTCGTTTCAAACTGGTATTAACATGTGATCTGCATATCCCATCTGAATAAGGAGCACAATGTTTGGTGAACCGGACCACCTCCAGGGGCCAGTTCACCAGATGAGCCGGGCGTATCTCCTTTAGTCCGACTCATCTTCCCATCAAGCAAATTCAACATAGTTGCCATAGTAACTGAGCTAACAAGCCTTCCCGTGCATAATGAGAATTAAACATGAACGATGTCATTGCTTCTCTGAACTCGTGACTCCCTTCGTTTGTTGACGAGTCGGCCAGCCAAGCCTGACTAATGTGCATATTGAGATCCAATCACAATACGGGCCGAACTGAGAAAACAAGACTGCGTATTAATACCAGGTGTGAATACGAAAACCAATGGATTAGATTTCATTATCCAGTAACAGATCACGTGTCAATATCAAGTGTAAATGGGAACACGTAGAAGCTACATTCATCCTCAACATCGACATTGGAAACTTGATTTTAATTGGTGTCAAAATCAGACCAACAACCTATAGCATGATGATGGTGAAGAGATAACCACAGATAACCGTCTTAAGTGAAACTACTGCAAAGTGATAAGTAGGACATGGCTCTGACCGTCCTGGACTGTAGACCCCCGGCTGCTGAACTGCGGATCCCTGTAGTCCCGCCTCCTCCTGCCGGCCACACCCACTTCCTCCGTCTTAGGACCCTCCCTGAAGCCCAGCCTGGACTCGCCATCTGACTCGCGGAGACACACACACACACACACACACACACAAACACAAACCAGTCAGCTAAAGGCGCTGGTTTGCGGCAGAGCACGGTGAACACCGTAGGACTTGTGTATTACCTGAGTATTTGAGCTGAAGGGAGTCGTGGATTCGCAGCAGGTTGCTGGGCTCCGTGTTTCTGGAGTTCGGCCGTCGGACCGGAGCCTGGAGCCGCAGCCTGGCCATGTCGAACACATCCACCTGGCGACGCTCGCCATGTCTGCACAAAGAGAGACAGAAAACACTCAAATGAGTACAAACTGAATTGGTATCAGCCACTCACATGGCACAGCAGAATCCTGGCACAATATTAAACAGAAAGTCATTCATTTCTACCAGTTATCCATCACTTTCAGTATCTACTTGAACTGTTTGAGCGTGCTACTTAGTGATCGTGATGCTGGGTCAGACCTGTCACTCAGAGGAGAGTCGAACTCGTCCCAGTCGACCTGCTGCAGACGACCCTCCAGCCGCTTCTCTTCGCTGCGAAGATGCCGACGCAGCGCCGACAGCTCGCTGAACACGTCGCGCTGGTCACCTGGAAACACACACACACACACACACACACACACAGGCAACACCTGAAACAGTGGTTTCCTTTCTTACGCCGGTTCTCAGTACTGAGCTTCAAACTAGCAAAGAATATCACAAATACGACACGTTCAGTAAATGACTGCACTGCCCGTTTGAACTCGCTGCCAAATCTGCAGTGTCTCAGCGTTCGGTTTAGACCGCTTCTGTGCTTCAGGTGACATTGTCTATAACCCGCTGGCTGATGCAGTACCTGCAGCTCGGAGCTGGTTCCTACGAGCCGGGACAGGAGGGGACTGGAGACCAGACAAAGAGCGCTCCTGAAAGAGACATGAAAGATTTGAGAACAGAGACACCCAAAAGGGAAAGAGAACACATCCTCTGTTATACAGAGGCAAAGTTGTGTGTGTGTGTGTGTGTGTGTGTGTGTGTGTGACTCACAGACAGGAGGGCAGTTGAATGCTGGCTGTCAACAGTGGGCGGTCTGGGGGTGTACTGGTGTAGCCCAGGTCTCTTCTGCAGGGTGGGGATCGGTGGTGAGGGCTCCCTGCACACCTAAAGAACACACAGCCCACCCACTCGCTGCATTAAAGCTTCAAATATACTACTGTACATATCAGACACTTGAAAATGTGCATTCAAATACGAGAATGGAAACACGGCTATTATAGAGTGACTATAAAGTCATTCATCAAATATTTATATACTGGCGACACACGTGATTTTACCTTAATAGCACATCCTCAACTATAAAAACATGATCTAATGTACTTCACTGATTGGTTTGTAGACTGGCTCTCCCGTCCTCTTTTTTTTCAAAACTGAAGTTGTCGAAAACACTTTTCAGTTTAAACGTCTGGTCGTCCAGACTAACGTCCTCTAAAGCTTCCCATTTGACGCTCGTGGTCTCTTTGAATGCCTCTAGATCGCAGCAGCCGGTGAACTAACCTCCTCCACCCGAGCCTGCCGCTCCCTCTCGTACTGCCTCCTCAGTGCTGCCCTCTCCTCCTCCTCCTCCGCTTCCTTCTTCTCCCTCTCCAGCTCCTTCTTCCTCCGCTCGGCCAGTTGAATCAGCTCCTCGTTCTTGGCCTTTTGCTGAGAGACGGAGAACAGAGGGGGGGAGATGGAGGCAAAGGGGAGAGAGTTGGAAATGATTCAATACAAGTGTAAACCCTACCCTGTGACTTTTTAGTTTTTTTATTTTAGCGCCTCACCTCCATTTCCTTCCGTTTCTTCCTCTCTTGCTCTTCATCAAACTCCCTCTGGATGCGAGCCCTCTGCTCCGCCAGCCTCCTCTCCTCTTTCTCCTCCTCCAGTCTGGTCCGTTCCCTCTCCTCCGCCTTTTTCAGCATTTTCTCATCAATCTGTAAGCGAATGCAGATTAAAGACAAACATGAAGTACGTAAACAAAACCCACAAACCACTTTGACATAAAACTACACAGAACTTTACTTTTCTTGTCGATTTGGACTTTTCCCCACATTTCCTGTCTCTCTCCACTTTCACTTAAAAAGGCATACAATGACCACAAACAGCTAACGTTAGCCACATTCAACCTCAGCCAAAGTGTTTGCTAGCTTTGATTTAGCCACCAACATAAATTCATCCACTTTTGTTTAAACCACTTCTCGCAAGGTGCTTCAGAAATCAAATAAACGTTGAACGACCAACCGAGGATAGTTCTTGTTGTTGCTCGTGCTCCATCAGTCAATTCTTTCCTTTTTCTATTTGCTGATGTCGTCCGAGGATCAGCCGTGATCACAAAATATAATAACGTCAAAAATAAGGTTCTCTACAGACAAAGTCCTCCTGCTTTCCTTTAACTGGCTAACATACCACCCACTGCCCGTGGACGCGTAAACATCACGGTCTGTGTGCCGTAAATCCTTTAAATCGGACTTTTTGGCATTCAGAATAACTACCGTCTGTAGAAACAGTCTTCTAGTTGATGGTCTAGTTTGCTAATGTTGGTCACATGCGGGCATCAGGATTAAATTAAGACCGTTTCATAACCAGTTAAAAGAACTTTCATTAACTTTAATTCAGAGTTATTATTTCTTTTCTTTTCTATCGAGGCATGAAACAGAATGTGAAAGCTGCCAGCAGAAGTGAGAAGAAGGCTCGACGAGCCTCCCATGAGCCACAGGCAGTGGAAGTACCACCAGTGGATGAACGCGGTACCTGCTGCTGGAGGTAGGCTTTGTACTTGTCCTGCTCGTGGAGCTGTTGCTGGGTGGGCTGGTTGGAAAACACACTGCCTCTGGCGAACTGGGGGGTTTGGGCATGGCTGAAACCTACAAAAGACAGAAATTCTACTTGAGTCGGACCAAAGAACCTTCTTTTCAAATAGAATCTGACAGAGCAGTAGCCCAGGACTCCAGTACATTGGTGTGAGATGGAACAAACCTCCACAGTCATGTCGTAGTGCTGGCGTACGTTTCTGCACATAGACCTGAATGAGCTCTAGGCATTCATAGAGGTTTAGTTTTCTTTGTGTTGTTACAGTGCTGTGTGGAAAGTGCAGGCTGCAATGCTAACAACGTGCTAACGGTCACGGCTACAACACAAAGAGAAGAAAGGCGGTTACGGTACCAGAGAGCCTGTCGCTAGTGTCGTGGCTACTGCACTCTGCTACAGTACCGGAGGCCCTCTCGTTGGGGTCGGGGAGCTCCGCTCGGCGGGCCGTGGCTCTCCTCTGCCACTGCTCCGGGTTGATGTAGGCCTCCTCATTCAGTTTGTGCATCTGGTGGAGGTCAGCTGGTCCACAAGAAGAAGAGGAGGAGGAGAGAACGTATCATTCATGGACAAAAGGAGTTTATTTATGATTGAGAACCTTTCACGGTATTCTAAGAATCAGACACTAAGCTGTGGGACCTACCGATCAGGTTTCCAGTGCTGTCTCTGAGCGGGGCTCCTCCTCCACCTCGACCCCACGGCTGGTGCTTCTTCATGTCCGCCTCCAGCCGGGCGTCGTAGCGCTCCTCATCCTCCCTCTCCACGCGCCTCTGTTCCTGCTGCTGCTGGATCTGTAGTACAGCATTTTCTATCAAAATCCTCAAATGACATCGTTATTCTCTAAACACTAAGAAACAGGATTCATCAGCAGCATCTTCTCCTGCTTTGTAAGAGGACAATCATCTCCAACTGAAGCAGGGAGACCTGTGTGATCTAAATCACTACGTGGCTCTTTAGTGAGTCACATTACTCTCAGACAAACACATCAAATATAGAAAAACTCCAGCCAACAGTCAAACATAACGATAGGAGACATTTCCATGACAGTATAATCCTGATGCCCCAGAAACATGTATACATTTTGAGGTTTAGTTCATTTTCACATTTCAGCTTGAATAATCACATGTTGTCATGTTGCAAGTGCAACTTATGAGCCAACAGGACACAACTTCTGCATGTTTCCCACAATGCACAGCGCAACAGGAATTGGTACTTAGACCTCTATAATAGAGAGGCAGAATTAAAAGGCACATGTGTCGGTATCAGTATGATAATGCACTCTGGGATGTTTTTAACCACATGTGGCACAAGGAATGCAAGCCTAGGGGACAAAGTAGAGCGGAGAAGGAAGGAAGGACTCGTGGGATTGAGGGGGGCACTGGGATGTAAAGTACCAGCCGAGTAGGGAGGAGATCTCACAACACGTCTACGGTGGACTATCTACGAATGAATGAGGATCCACTTTCACTATATCTTTTTAGTTTTACCTTGTTGTAAAGCTCGCTGCTCCCTCCGCTGGAAGCTTCCTGCCAACATATCACAGACTAGGATGCAGTGAGAGTTCAAAGACACCTGTGACCGCAGTGTAAAGAGGAGCCGAGCCGATGCTGTTCATACACAGCACATTTATTGTGGGTTTAACCCATAATGAAGTACAAATGAATGTACTTTACCATCATTCATTTAAATGAACATTATCCTCTGAACATGTTAGGACACAACAGAAAGGTTTGTATCCGGTATTCTAAAACAGGTGCTGCTTTGCTTTAACCAGCTTAGATTAAATCTACATCCATCAACATACTCGCAACCGTAGCCGACCCTCCACAGCCGGAGCTGGAGCTCCGAGCTCACACAGTAGGTGTCTATGCTCAACGCGCCGTTTATTTACATTATTCTCCGAAAACACCAGAGGGCGGACAAACAAACCGTACCGCGAAGAAGCGAGACGCCAATGAGCGCAAACTGGAAAAACGCCGTAGAGTCAAGAATGAAATGTATAATAATCATAAAACAAAAAAGGTTCAATATCCTGTAAACCATTCCATTTGGCTGGCTGAACATGTAATCAAGTTCCTCTTTCTAAAGCATTTAAAAACTAATTTGCCATCTTTTGTAAACTCATTAATAGTGCTTTTATGTGTGAGCTATTTGTGACGTTCATGCATGGAGAGCAGCGAGCATGAGCAGGCAGCGGGCGCCTCACTACCATCATAAAACCAGAGGCACGAGGTGGAAACTTCATCCGTGTCCTTGGATGCTGTAATTATAATGCAACCATTAGATCTACACATCCGCACTGAGCTCCTTATGGTTCAGAGGAACATGATGATTCCAATGCAGGACGGCAGTAGGAAGGTTTACCTACCTGTTGTTTCAAAGCCTCCCTGTAGCTCAGAACCTTCTCCGGGGTTGATCTGGATCTGTCGGAGGGGAAAACCCTGACGTGCGACTCCACAGGGGCCGCCTCACTGCTAGGCCTGTCAGGAGAGTTGCAGAATCACTTATTTTGTTGTCGTTTTGTATTATTGCATCTCACTAAAATGGGACTAGACACAAGCAATTCTATTATGGTTATGTAACGGGACAAAAAGCCTCCATTCTGTTAGAAATTAGAAACGGCTGATTACAAGAGGCTGCACAATGGTCCTCGGTTGTTTTTGGCTCATATTCTTCAGAACAATTGGTTGAATTTAAATGAGTTGACGGGACCATAAGATGCCTGGGAGTTGGTAAAGCAGATACAGTCATGGATAGCTGCTGAACACCATCTGACCCTGCTTTCCAGGTCAAAGAGCTAGAGAGTGAGGGGGAGATATTTACTGTGTTGGAGGCTCAGGGAAGCTGCTGCCGCTGTGCTGGCTGTGAGGGCTGTGGTTTCCATAGTGGCTGGGCGGAGCTCCTCCTGCTGGTACGTTCCAGTAGGACACGGGAGGAACAGACAAGGGACCATCTGGACAATGAAATGAAAACATTCAAATGTGGACGATAGCGCTGAACGTAGCATCTGTTTAGACTTCCACCAATGTGTTCACTAGGAGTGAAGGTTGTTTCACTCCCTACGTTTAGCAGAGGAGACCAGTGCTTACAGTAGGCCATGTTGGGCTCGAGCAGGTTTCTGGTGCCGTAGTAGTGATGGGGCTCTCCATACGGAATCCTGTAGGCTTCACCGAGGGCTGAAGGAGGATGAGGAGGAAAGAAGGGGATTCTGGAGATTCAAAGCAGAATATGAAACAATCAATGAAGTTGTACAACACAGTATCTCATTTGTAGATGCTGAAACGTTCCGGAGGTCTTACTTTTCTGGCTGTATCTGGTGTTCTAGATTATGTTTTATGATATGAGGTGAACTAACAAAGCCAAAGTATGTGTTTATCTTTCACAATAGAAAAAAAACAAAAAGAACATGTTGAATGGACTTGCCAGCAACTTAAAAAATGTTGATTTTTTTTCAAACATGACGAGAGTTTCAAGTTATCCTCTTTAGATGTTTTAGGAAACACCGTTTGTAGGATTTGCCATTGTTGGTGGCGGAGTCCGCCATTTACGTGCTGAATTCACACGCACAGGAGACTCAAAGTAAATGATATATTCATGCAATCTTGCGTTACCGTGTCCAATTTTATCGAATTGATTTCACCCTCACTGTTCAGAATTCACCCTCTGTCCAGTGTTAAATTTGAGGAAACACCAGGTGGCTTTTATTGTGACACAGTCACAGGAAACGCCATGCGCTATTATCACCGAGGTTATCGCCGACTGAAATCTTGAGAATTTCAGCTCACGTGAAGTTGAAATTCAAGGGGTACCTGGGAGTGTCCGTGGTCCTGGGGAAGGAGGGGCCAGCAGGCTGGCTGTTGGGCGACAGGCTCAGGGCGGAGCTGTACTCCAGCAGAGGGGACTGGAAGGCCACATGGGGCTGCTCGGGAGGAGGAAGAGGAGTCTCTCTGACTCGCACACCCATCTTCACGTTATTAGGGAAGAAGCCTCTGGATGAGGTCTCACTCCCTCCTGTTGCTGAAGGCTCCAGGAGCTGATGAGTTTCTCTTCGGCACAGACCGAACTGTCTGACTCGGTACGGCTGATTTGTGGAATTAGACAGAATTGAGAGATTGATGTAGACGGCATGTATTCATATTCCCCTTTTAGTCGTATTTTCAGTGTGAGCTCTTTTTTTTTTGTTTGCTATGAACTGAGACACAACCATCATTCACAGACTATGTTCTTACAGAACAAGAAGTGACCAACAATCCTCTTTACACAGGCTACATGAGAGCGGGTTGTCGTGAGGCCTACTGACCCGTTTCTCAGGATCGTTTGCTCCCGTTGCAGCGACTTTCATCTCCAAATCTTTCTCCCTGCAACAAAGACAAGCATGAGCAAGCAGAGGTCTGGGGCTCTCCTCAGGAACACTTTGAGTATATATATATATATATATATATGGACATGGATCAATAACCACACACCTCTTCTTGTTCCTATGCTGTTCAGCTATCTGCTCCTGCAGCTCCCGTCTGTAGCGCTCCTTCCTCCTCTGTAAGGCGTCCTCTGCATCGGCTGCTCCTGAAAACACAGAATACCAATTTGTTTTTTTTTAAATAATAATGAAATAGCAGTTTAACTCATCAAAAACATTCTCCACTAAACAATAACTCTGATAGGAGCTGTCCTATCAGAACAACACATGTTCAAATTGACTTTTAGCAGAGTCATTTGTAAATGAATAAGAGTTGCAAAACACAAAAAGAAGTCCTTTAACCTATTTTGAGGCCAGTGGCAAACTCCACATCCACATGGTTGGTCAGTGCTCTCGATCCCCTGCCTACTAGATCCTCCCTCTTCTCCCTGGGAAAAGCAAAACAAAAACAGAAAAACACGATAAGGACAAACAAGTGTGTGCTATATTGTATCACGCTCTTAACATACATGAACATACGTACCTGCCAACAGTCTTATTGGATCGTCTCTTCTCATAACTGGCCTCGACCCCTATATGCCTGCGCCTTCTTCCTTCCACCAGTTCCAGCTCCTTAAAGTATTCCTCCTCTTCTTCCTCCTCCTCCTCCTCTTCCTCCTCCTCCTCCTCCTCCTCGGAGTCCCGGTCCAGAGGCTTCCCCAGCCTGTCACAGTGCCTGGGAAGTACTGAGGCCTGCTCCCCGTCCGCCTCAGGACAGAGGGTCCTAAGCTCAGCGAGACGCAAAGCCCTGTGCAGCCCCCTGCTGTCCTCTGTGAGAGTGGCTGCGTCCCTCCGGGAGGGCGCTCGCTGTTTGGGGAGAACACCCGTCTGGCTTTCAAGCAGGTGTTGCTGATGGAAACATGATTGTAAAAGGGAATGTTTGTTTAAAAATACTGTGAGGGACTAGATCAGGTCCACAGCAACCATTTAAAGCATAAATGTCAGGTTGGGTCATCAAGACTTATTTAGTTTGTTTAACTTTGGACTAATATTTACACTATTTATGCATTGCTTTTAGCCACGTATGCATTATCTTTAGCCATTTCTACATTATCTTTAGCTATTATTTCAGCTAATCATACATTCTTTTAGCTATTTTTGCATTATCTTTCGCCATTTCAGCCATTCATGCATTATTTGTCGCTATTATTTCAGATATTCATGCATTATTTTAGCTAACTATTTGAACTTCTCTGCTTGCTATGTAGCTAGTTGTCACTCTGTGACTTAAGTGTTATGGTTGTTACAGCTGACGAATGTATTTTTGTAATCAAATTGTAATTTCTATTTTTTGTAATTTTATTTTTTTCTATTTCCCTGGTCGGGAATCAACAATGTTTACATAGTATCTCACATGCATTTTGTATATTTTTGGAAACAATCTTTTATTAAATCTTTATCCATAAAGAATGAGGGGGAGTTAGCACAAGGTTTCTGTATCGCTCATTCCTGCTCTCTGATAGATTAGTAATAATGAGGAACTATTTTCCTTCGTTCAAAAAGCTGGCTGATAAAAACAGTAAAAGGTTCTTAATTAAATGTGTGATATGTCAGCAACTCACTCAGTTTTGTAAAATCATAATTACCCTGTTCGGTCTAAAGATATGATCTGGCAATCAACTGACATCAAGTCGTTAAGAGACATTTACCTTGATGGATCTCCTATTATTGAGGCGAATTAACGGTCCAGGCTCTGCATGGCCAAAGTGGTTTTTCTGGAACATAAAATGTTGCCAACATGATTCCAACATTGTGACTTTTACACTTCCCTGGATCACAGCTTATGTCTGTGTATCCTCTCTCATACGACTCACGTTTCTTGCGGACAATCAAGCCCAATGTAAAACTAGAACTAAACAAAGCCTGAGCTGAGCTTCAAGCTCGCCTGCTACGGCCAAACACACGAGTAAACAGCCAAGTCTGTGACCGTCACCTGAGCCATGTAGCGCCTGTAGTCCATACGGAGTTCATGCTGCAGCTTCTGCTTCTTCCGCTCGTACTCCACACCGAGTGGTAGAACCACGGTGTAACTCTTCTCTGACGAGACACATGCATGGACAGGACACATCATGAGGTAGTGTTAATGATAAGAATCATCAAGAGTTTAGAGGGGGAACTGTACCTTTCTCCTGTGCTGTGGACTTGGGAGGGATGTTCTCCTTAGCAGTGGACTCATAGGCTCTGTGGGGTTTTGCCTATCAGTCAAAAACAGAACATCATACGTTAAAAGAAACCCACAACATTGTTAAACAAAAGGTCATGCAGCAGAATTTGACTAAATGAATGTATGTATAAGAAGTGGTTATCAATCTGGAACCCCGACCTGGTCCTGAACCAGTTCACATGCTTATAAGCAGACAGCCATCATTCCAACACACCTTTATTTCCATGTACGGAGGGTCGCGTTCCAAACGGGCTTTATCCTCGGCCATTCTCGCCTTCCGCTCCCTGATGAAGTTCTCCAGCTCGTCATCCATCTCCTCGGGCCAAAGTCAGAAAACACAACTGAGAACACTAAATGTCCTGCTTGGCATAATTTAAGAGCAAAATTTGACAAGAAATTTAAAAAAGTGTAAAATGGTAAAAGACTCAAGGCTACACATTTTAAACTTTGAATTGGGTAGTTAATAACTAATATTAATAGGACATTTGAGAAAAGGGTTTCAACTGTGTGCCAAGCAGGGACAAATGTAAACAAACCAAAGACTACAGGTGACAAATGTGTTCCGCCTCTCTCTGATAAGCCACTGCTAATCAATTCAATCACCACAAAGCTGGAATGAAAATGAATCATTTTGTACTTTTGAGGCACTTTGCAGTTTACTTTAGGGGTGCATTTTATGATGAATCCAAGAAAGGTCAGTCCACGTGTCTTGGGTGCCATTAAATATATATATATTTTTTTTTTTTAAGTGATCAAAATAATGGTCATATGCTTCGATGATCTGAAATAGGATATGAACTACAAGCCTTCGACCTCACCGCTGTGAAAGGCCGGACGAGTCGGTCAAGTGAAGTCGGTGACGTTACTGTTTCTTTAATTTCCCGTTGTCAGGCAACCACAATGAACAAGATAGCGTCACTTTCGCCTACCGATAGCATTAACCCGCTAAACAGTATTAGCTTAGCGGCTATCATAACAAGTATTGTTGATATCAAAATAATACGTTAAACACGTTGTATGGGATGATGATTGTTTAGTCAGTTTAAAGGAATATATAGCTTACTTAAGTTAGCTTGTTAGCTTCAACTTAAGGAAAGGCAAACCCAAAGTAAAGCCAAACGACACAGAAATGAGGAAAGCTAACATTAGCTAACTAAATACTAGCTCCTCGTCCAGCTAGAGTTAGCGTTCTAAGATAACTACCAATAGCCTATTATACTCGTTTACTGTAAACAGGACCTACCATTGAGCGATGTCAACATATGGTGTTACCGGATAAGGCAATGTTTGCTAGCCTGCAAATATTAGTGGTGCCTTGGTCGTCCAATTTCAGCATCACTAGCAAGTTTATAAATCATAATAGTACTGCACTACAACCGGGTTTAAGTGTCAAAATAAAAGCCCATGTGAGAAAACCTGGATGCACGCCATTGTTACATTGTTGTATATCTCTGCTGGTTATACAATATTCTGTGAGCGTTAGAAAGGCTCAGACATTAGGCACGGTCCACTGTTTTCATCTCTGTTCATCCACGTCTGGATATCAGGAACATTATTTCAGGCTTTTCTTAAAGTAGGACCTTAATATTTATGATTTTCATCGGGGCTTTCCATTCTACAGCATTTTACCAACGATACACTTGACTCATGCGATTGCAATATCCTACCTGGTGGAATTGCAAACCAGAAATAAGTCACATGGACAAGGTGTGAGACAACAACATTACACTATTATTTGAAAGTTAGAAACAATCAGGCGCAGATCTAAAGTTGATTGATGTAATGATGTTAATTCTAATTGTTTTTTTCTTTATAGAAATGTATTGTACATCTCAATCTTTCTCCTGTACACGACACATTGTATGCTCTTACTTTGAAGGCAAAGTGCTACTGTACCTGTCTTATGACTCTAGCTTGACGTGTCGTGGCTCAGCTCATTACTGAGAGGTGGTAACACTCCATCCCCTTTTGGGGGAACACATGTTGCATTCAGGTCCTTGGAAAAAAAACTGTTTAGACAAGTACACTATTCGGTTTTTAGATTTTCAAGTGCTTCGACCACTTTCAGTTGCAGTGTTAAAACGTAGGATCTCATCCACAAGCAGTTGAAGAGTTTTAGCAACGACTACTTGTTTTAAATCATTTAAATTTAAACACCAAGTGTTGTGCCATGTTATGTGAATGCAGCGGAATACTACTAAAAATAATGTAATAGCTAAAAAGGCAATAATGTCTTCACTGCAGCTCACTTTACTCATCTTGTGCATTAAAATGGTTACAATAAAAATATTTAACATTACTTTTATATACTTTCCCAATATCAGTACAAAACATTTTAATTGTGGACTGCATTCAAATTATTTATTTGATGAACTTGGTTTTTGCTGAAAGTAGGCAAACTAAATGCTTTGGAAGAGCAAGGCAGGGCCTTTAACCTTTTCTCATTGAAGATTTATATTTTATTTCAATCATCACAAAAAATAAATAGTTAAACATAATAGACAAGTCAAGGAATGGTTCAATTAAAATATGAATAATGCTGGGGACAATTTTTGTACATCTGGATTTGATTTTACGCTATTCAGTGTTTCCTGCTTACACACGCTGGTTCATCTGACAATGTGTGTCAATACTAGTAATATTTATACTTTATATTTATGGATATTATTCAATTCAGTAACAAAAACACATTTAGAGAAAATCAAAAACGCCACATCCACTTTTTGTTTGCAATTTATTGCTTATATAAACGCTCTCTAAACAATTTTTGGTAAAAATAAAATCTATCAATAATAATCATAAATAAAATCATCACAATGACTTTTACATGACATTATATTGCACAATTATAAGCCTTAACAAGAATCACAGAACACAAGTGTTGCTCAGGTTGTGTGTAGGAGGAATGTTCAGAGGTCCGTGGGCAAAGACGCACTTGGTTGCCTTCAGAGGGCGACGGAAAATCGGAACTTCAACTGTCTTTGATGCGTTTAACCAGAGGTCAAACAGCTGATGACCAGACAATCGTGCTGTTTACTATCACAAACTGTGACTCTTCTTTGTAGTCTAGTGACCGCCATGATTTACACAGGAACAATGCATTTGTTGTGGTACAGATCTGACGTTTCAGTGCTATCAAAAAAAAGAAAAACGCAGACGTGGCTCACTTAAATGTCAAAAATACACTTTGTTCTTGCGTGAATGTGGACTTCCAGGTGCAAATGTGATCAGTCTAGTTTAGACGGCCGCTTAAACAGGAAGAAGTCGGGCTCCATTTGGTTTCTCCCTGGTTCAGACAGACAAGTTCAGATCTGTGCCACAACAAAGTCAAAACATCAGCCCCTCGCAGTGACCGGTGTCGGCCCAGCTGTGTCATCGTTTCACAGCAGCGTTCTACTTCCACAAATCAGCACGGGTCTCAGCTCTGACCGACACAGCTGCGTTCTGTCTGAGGATGAACCAAAAGGCCATCTCCCTGTCTGGCTTGGCAGTTTATGATTGGCCAGCTACAGAAAGGCCTTAGATCCAAAGACTCTGTTTGTGTTACTCGTGTGTGTGAGTGTGTGTGCGAGTGTGTGTGTGAGTGTGTGTTCAGATGTTGTCCACCTCTGCGCTGAGTTCAGGGCACACTTCCTTGAGTAACATTTCCATCAACACCTAGCGGAGACAGCGAGACAAAATGATTTGTTTTGCAGCTGTACTTGCATACAGTATAATACATATATATCAGTTAAAGGTTTTTAGATTGACATATGCATCACTCTTACATAGAGAAGATGTTTGTTGGCACTAGCCTCCTGCAGGACATTGAAGATCTTGATGATTCCATAGCGGGCATTCTGCTGGCCGACTAGATTTGCTAGTGCATCTGACAGAAAGGATCATATTGAAACAAGGTGAAGAGATCAGACGTGTTCATGCTTTTAACACCCACAGGTCAGTGCGTGTTCTGCAGCTACCTGGGATATTGTCGAGTAGTTTCTGTTGAGCCCGGTCCCTAGTCTCGATGCGTTCGGAGTCAGTTCGGACCTTGACGTGAGGTGCCAACTTCCCGTTGGGCCAGAAGGTGTCCTTGAACACATTGATGTAACACACCGACATCTGCTCACAGAAGATCCAGTTCACCGTGTCCCGGATCTGTCTAGAATAAAGAATAGAAGATGTTAGCCTCGTGGCTGATCTAGGAAAACATAGAAAACATACGAGTGATCACAGTGCAACCTCTCGCACCGCAGAGCAGGTTAATAAAACACAGCGACATCCAGAATCTGTCAATAAAACTAGAAAGATTCTCATGTACCGTGACTGGTAGTTTGTTGTTAAAAACGGTTCCCTGCAGTACAACAGATGTGAATTTGCCTGCTAGTTTGCCAAATAAGGTGTCAGAGACAGTGGGAATAAATGGAACAAAGTCAATCCTGCAACGTACTTTATGATTGACAGCCTAGGCATAGTTTATCAAAATGCCAACTTGTAAGAACTTACTTGTTGATGGTTCGTCCAAATGTCACCTGGACTAGTGCAATTAGTGTCTTCCTCACCCACTTAAACACTGGGGGGGGGGTAGACAATGAGAGAAGGACACAGATTGGATAAATCCACTGTCAGAAATCACTAACTGCACCTCCAACAAAAACCTTTTTTTATTTCTATATGGATATTAAAACAGTGCACCACTCACTTCCTCTGAGTTCAAAGATCTCTCCTATGAGCATGAAGCAGGGCTCGGCCAGCGCGTCTCTCCTCCCGTCCGTCTCGTCGCCGTAGTCGGACAAGTCGCTGTCGTCGTCAGCCTCCTCCTAGACATTTGCACACACACACAATATCTCAGTGAGGACAGTCCTCGAGTTACCGTTCCTCTAGCGGTCGTGAATGTGATGGGAGTACCTCGGTGTGGGAGAAGAAGTCTCCAGGTAGCCTCTCCAGGAAGGAGGCCAGAGAGAAAGACGATTTCTTCTGGATTGACATCACCTTCAAAAGCAATGGAACAAGATATCATCACTACACCATGTGTAGAATCATCATCACCGCATGGAATCATAACCAATAACAGGATTCGTCCAGGTGAGGACAAACGAACCGGACACGTAATAATCAAGAAAGGGAACAAATCATCACTTTTGTGTCATCGTGTATCGAGTTAACAGCAGCTCAATAACTAATAGGACTGTGTACATATTGGCTGCTGCTTCACATGCAGGCATTTTTAATTAACTGGAATGCATTCGTGCCCTGACTTGTTTGAAAACGTAAGAATGAGAAATTGGTTACCTTGAGGTACTCTGGGGACGGGCTGAGGAACGCATAGAGAGCCTCTGACTGGCACAATCGCTCATCTGTCAGCAGACGCTACACACACACACACACACACACACACACACACACACACACACACACACACACACACACACACACACACACACACACACACACACACACACACACACACACACACACACACACAGTGTCATCATCAACATCATTTAGCTGGTGTCATGCACTACAAAGAGGCAGTGTGAGCTGGGTGGTGTTCTCCAGGGCGGTGGTTCCAAACCTTTATGTCTAACCAGTTTCTACTTCTCTGCTCGCTTGGTTTTCATGAGCTCTTGAAAGAAACACGCGGTGCTCAGCTGCCCCGATATGTATCGCTTTAAACAAACTGTCATTTCTATTCCACAGTCCGTGTACCTCTTGGCAACTGCAGAAGTACAAGTACCCTTAAATATCTGCTCTAGTGTATCTAAATATGTGTGCGTTATGTTGAAGTTAAGCATTGATTTGTTAGTATAAAAGAGTTTTTTTGTCTATTACGGCAGACACCAAGCACCAAAGTGTTCGTCTTGTCAAGTCAGTCGTAAAATGACAGTACGTGCTGTTAGCTGGTTTACCTGGAGAAAGGCATTGAGCTGAGTTTTGCTCTTGTCTAAGAATTTCTGGTCGATGGATTTGAAGGGAAGTTTGCTGAGCGATGGTAACTGGAGTTTCTTCAACGATGGGAAACACTGCGGAAGAAGAAGGCACCAAGCATTAAAAAGGGGAAATTCGCCACCTTTTATGTGGGTTACTAATCAGTGTTGATGGTAAATGTAGTCGATTATTTATATATATATATATATATATATATATATATATATATATATATATATATATATATATATATATATATATATATATATATATATATGTGCTGTGTTACCTCTGTGAGTTTGCGGTGCAACATCTGGAATTCAGTGAGTTTCCTTTGGACACTCCAGCGACTGCTGGCCGTCTCCTCTCCTTCTGCCAGGCTTACACACACACTGTAACACGCTACCGTCTCTCCACCCTCCTCGGTAGCCTGGACACAGAAATGTCTCAATATGATCCACATACAAGAACAGATTTCTGCTCTATCAAAAAGCACGTTGATGTAAAGTGGAAATCAGCCAGTTAGACTACATTTCAAACTGCTCAACTCACTTTCTTTGCTCAGATTTGTCTCTCTTTATTATTTTGATGTTCATTAAATGTGGCCAATATCAGATTCCAGTGTGAACTGAACTGACCTGCACGCCCAAAGGAAACAAGGAGGCCATTGAAGTCCACGTTTACGGTTTTATTTACAAGTTCATACGTAGTGGACATATGCAACAAAAAAGAAATCTAATTTGGGCCACTTTTGCTTGTAGTCTGAACGTAGCAGCTTGCTTGTTTCTTCAGCCATCTGTTGTTTGTAAAAGACAATAAAAGCACAAAGAAAGTACCTCAGCAGTAGTGATCGTAGCCCTCCAGTGGCCCAGGTTTTCACACCACCAGTCAGTCCTGGTGATGTGCTGCTGGAGTTCGCCGTGTTCTTTCTCCATGGCTCCGATCTCCTCTTTTAGTTTGCTCACAATCTACAGACGTACAGGAGGTGCAAATTTGAACCGGCATGCAAACCAGTGACTGAAAGTGACATGAAGACATCTTTAACCCTCGTCAGAATGAGAGTGTTGTGGATATTCTGTCAAGTTACTCACATTCAAACACTTTAAGTATACAAAATGCCCAAGAGCAGGTCCATAGGCTTTGAAGCAAATCAGATTTATTAGAAGATTTTCTTCAGCTCAACCAGTGAACATCTGTCTGACACTGGATGTGCACATTCAGCAACATTATTCCTGTGTTTGGGTGTCTTTAATGCTGTTCTGCTAGGAACTTATGGAGTGAATTCTGCATTTTGTTTGGTTACCTTTTTGTCTGGTTTGGGTGCGTTCTGGATGGAGCCCAGGGCCTGTCGCTTGTACTCCAGCTTGTCGTAGAGTTGGCGGAGTTTGGTAGCGGCGTAGCTGGCCTGCTCATTGATTCTTTTACTGCCTTCATCCCCCACCTCCTCTCCTGCATCTAGACCCTGGCACTACAGCATACATGTACATTTGTTACGATGTGTAGTAGCAGAGGTATACATTTGAGTATCTTAACAGTTTGACCCTTCGACAAAATGATGCATGTCTGACCCCTTCTTCCTCCTTTTCCTCCGTGCTGCACTGTGATTGGCTACCCTGCTCGTCTCTTCTGATCAGCCCATCGTAGTGGTCGGAAACCAGGAAGGAGGGGTAGTAACGCTCTCTCATCGTCTCGGCCACCTGGAGGATGTAAGAGAGCAACGGGGAATGCTTGATTGTCAGTGTAGAGCATTTTGACACGGTGGACCTTTTAATAAGGAGAGCCATGAGTTAACAGTTGGTGAGTACAAAAGCAGCAGTGACCTGTTCTTGTAGTCTGACAAAGACTTGTGTTCCTCTGTTCCCCACCAGGCTCTGTTGGATCTCCTTCAGGAGAAACTTCTCCACTGGAATCTCCCTGCTCTCCACAAAGAACTTCTGGTAGATCTCCCCGACGATTTGGGGCACTTCGTTCTGCACACGTAAACAAACACATAAGCAGCTACTCATCATATTAATGGGTTTTACTAATGGGTTTTACTAGATCAGCAATACCATGCACTATTAGCAGCATTAGGCTAAACCCCACTGCAATCACCTTGTTGGCGGTTTTCAGTGTTTCCACCAGTTCCCAGAAGCTAATCAGAGCTCTCTTATCAACTCTCTCCATGTAAACTCGGAAATGCTCCCGGTAACCTGGATTACACAGGATGTCATCGAACTGGAGAATCTGGATGTGGGGAGGAGAGAGAAGATGACAGAACATCAGCCACGTGGAGCACACTTTGACCCAAAGCACAAGTCCTCCAGCAAAGACACGCAGCTAAAGGGACAGTTCACCCCAAACTCAAAAATACATACCATCGTCCTCTTACAGTACCGGAAGTGCTATCACTTCAATCTAGATGGTTATGGTTGCGAGTTGCCGAAATATATCATTCAAAACGTTCTTAATATCTGCTACAACATTCTCATTTTAAATTATTCAGCAACTTGTTTTCAACCGAGACCACACCAGCTGTAGCCGAGTCCTACCTTCTGACTCTGAGGCTCTTCCCCGTCATCGGCCCCACCTTCCTCGTTGTTCTCGTAGTTTGGTCCGCCGAGGAGGCGGATTCTTTTCTCACATTGTTTCTTAGCAACAGTCAGCTGATTGATGTATCGTTTCATATCTCTGGCCCTCAGCAGGTCTGCCTTCATGGCTGCTGACTCTTTACCTTTTCGCTCTAAGAGAGGGAACAGTGTGAGTCACACAGTTGACATGCAGTTCCCTGGTGAGGAGCCACTGAACCATCAAGAGAAAGTTGCGAGACGTCACTAACTTCATGTGACAAACAGGTTCTTTAGGGAAAGCGTAGTTGCTGATGAGAACAAAGTGTCATACATGGCACTGGTCACTGCTCATTTAAGAGAGAGAGAGAGAGTTCTTGTTGACCGTTCTACAAATGCAAATACGAGCGCACGTCCCTTCAGATTGTGAGAGCTTGATTCAATGGAGAAAAATCGATTGCTATTCCAGCATTGTTATCTCAAAAGGACTTTACAGTGCCACAGTTTTGTGAGGAAAACAGGACGGTGACTCTCACAGAATTGACGCTAAATAACGGCTCATAATCGGGATCATAATCACAACCAAAGAACTGCACAACCCAGCTTTAAATTTCCACATTTCTTTTTGGTTTTGTGACCTGTCTGTCATACGATGAAGCGTTTCTGTACCTTTCTGCTTCTTGAGCTGAGGGAGGCTGCTGATGGTGGTGGCATGAATAATCTCGACCACTATCTGATACCTACAAAGAGAGAGACAGATGCAAAACGTCAATCACTTGTTGGAATCAACTGATACAATTGTCTTGGGATGAATAAACTGAATACTACTGGAGTAAACAAGACATATATATATATATATACGGTCTGATGTGGAACAATATCGTACAGTGTGTAAACATGGAGGTCAATCAGTCTATGTCTACAGATTTGAGATGTACAGTATATAAATATATTAGCAACAATTCAGTATCGAGCCATTCATTCTCAAACTAACAAGACAGTAGAGCAGTACCACGTCCAGTCCGCATTTAGATCTAGTATAAGAGACACTGTCTGTTCCCATGGTAACTCCACAGCAGAAAACAGACTGGTGGTCAACACTGTCTGCTTAAATGTTTATGTATATTTAAGCACACACACAGTATGGTTCTTTTAAAAAAGGAGTCTACGTCCGTACGGGACACACGGTTTAATAAGGCAAGTCTGCGTGTGTGTGCCGTGTGCGTCATGCCTGAGTTGTTTGAGGAAATTGACATCGGCAGAACTTGATATCAGTTTGACGAAGTCTTCGTAGGAGGCAGCGTAGGTGTAGGCTTTCTTCTGCTGCTCAGCCTGCTGCTCCCTCTGCTCCAGCTGGGACAGCAGCATCCGGTTTATGGAGTCTGGATCGCTCAGCACTTCCACCAAAGGTTTCAACACTGCAGCACGCAAAGAGAGAACAGCTGTAGGTGAATGGAAGGATCGACCCAATTCTGCACTTGCTTTGCCGTTTGAATGAAGTCTTGTTTTGACGACACTTTACAGCACTGGTTGTATTCATGCAGTCATAATATACACAGAGATCTGCACTCTACTTAACTACATAAATACTGTCCCTATTGCTATCCACAGCAGGCAAAGAGCGGGTGTAATCAATGACACCAATAATGGTGGTTACATTCCATGTAGGGTTTCCAGTTCCACAGCCCTGGTGTTTTGCCTGTTGGCTCGCTGACGTGGTTTATTGGGACATGTCAATAAAACAATTACTGATGTAGCTGACACAATACAGCAGGAAGCTCAGACACAAACAGTGACAGTAGAAAGAAGAAAGAAACCTAACAGACATCAGTGTCTGATAAAAGTATGAAATGTGAAATACACTTATTATTATAGAAAAACCTTCATCACAACATCCCTGATGTGACTGAAAGCGTGCTGATGTTTTCTCTGTCTGCTTGATCATCCTTCACAGCAGACATGTTCACTTGTCCTAGCAGGTGCCACTAATAACATTAACTTCCATTTGAGTTTCCACAGAAGCCGGGCCAGAAGGCAAAGCATGCACAACACCAGGACCGTGTAACCGGAACACCTGAATGGAATGCAGCCATCATTCATTGTTATAAATTATACACCTGTGCCTTTCCTGCAGTCATATCAAAATGTCTACCGTGAAAAGAAAGCTAATTTACTTGTAATGCGGGATTTCTGACTTTAGAGGACGTGTTCACTAGCTGACCCAAATATACATGTAGTGCCAGACGCAGTACTTGTACCTTTAGTAGTGATGACTTCTGTGAGGCAGCAGCGTAGTGTATGTGACTTGGCATCCTTTTGTGGCAGCAGACATAGCAGCAGTATTCTGGCTACACAGCGGAGGAAGGCCAGCTCGGAGTCCGGACTGATCAAACAGGGATGGAGAGGAAACGGCCGAGTACACTCCTCTAGTCTGCAAACACACACGTACGAAAGGGGACACGGATTAAACTCCAGACATAAACGCAAAGACACAGAGAGAGATGTCAGATCCCATTTGGTCAACAGAGCGAACGCTGCCATTGTTATTCGTTCTTCATATCGAGGTCTTTGCCTCTAACGTGACTGAACGAGACGCGCTGCTGCTGCTGCTACACTGTTCCTAAAGTACTGAAGACGAGGGAGGCCGGACGTCTCTGTAGTGCGATCAAATCACAGGTCTCGCCCGACTTGCTGGGATAATGAAACCAGATGAGAGAGATGTGAGAGATGTGAGTCATCGCTCTGTCTGGAAGTGTAGCTGGTAGACGCTGACTGGAGAGGGAGGAAGCGAGTGCAGAGGATTTTAATGGTATTTATTGCAACAATTTCACCTCATCTGCGCGCACAAAACAACAGTGTATGAACACTGGCTGTTAAACAACTGTGAGTCAGCCCTGAGAAGTGACAAACGCAGAACTTCATAAGCTAAAGTAAACTATTCACAATCGTGTCTGTGTGCATGTGCATGTGCGTGTGTGTGTGCGTGTGTGTGTGTGTGTACCTTGCAGATGCAGCCTTGAGGTCGGTGAAGTGTGTGTGTAGGATTCGGATGGTGTCGTAACACACCACGTTGACGAGGTCGATGTCGGCGAGCCGGGATCGCAGCTGCCCGATCATCTGCCACCAGTCCTCCGACAGCATGGAGTACAACTGGCCCTCGTCATGACTCAGCGGGATGTACCAGGACAGGATGTAGTCCCTGTAGGCGTAGTCAAACACTGGGGACAGACAGGGAGACAGAGAGAGAAGAGTCAGACAGGCAGTTCTCTCTACGTGCAAATGTGAATCCGTTGAGGAAAGAGAAATAGACTTTTTCAACGTTTAAAAGATGCAGTCAGTGATATTCTACCGATACCATTTCGTGCACGAACCATATGGCTGCTGAGATTTCAAGCTTTGTAAACAAGAGGAGCTGTCTCGGCTCGGTTTTCCTTGCGAATGCTCTAATCTCCCAGGACCCCTGAATCACCCACTGCACTAGTTTCATGTCCCGCTGGTGCAGCATTTGAACGGCGGAGAAGTATCATCCGTCCATCTATTTTTTTTTTATACACGCTGCTTATCATGCTACTGTGGTTTTCCCCGGCTGCATGTAGATGTTACTTTAAAGCCATAAGTGACAGCAGCTTTAACATATATGCTGCACAATCACTGAAAAAAGAGGTTGCAACTAGAGCATTCTACACAGTATTATGCATTAAAGAGGAATTTCAACATGAAAATCAACTTTAACGCGGTAATAACTGCACATTGATGCAACGAATTCTGCTTTGAAGGAGTGTGGTTCTTCCTCCTCTGAAACTCCATAAAATATGTGAATCAAATCAAATCTTTCCGGGTTTTTTTATCTGTTAAGTAAAGGAATTTTTATTTTTGTCTTTCAACTATAAAGGGACCTTAACATCTTAACATGGAGAGCCAAAGAGCGGACGTGGTATCGCATGCGACGCTACACTTACAGCAAGTCCAGGGAGTTTCAATGACACGATACATTAATCTGATCTGAGCCAAGACCTGTTTGAATACACATTGGAATGTTGGGGCTTTTTTTTTTTTTTACATCGACCATACAAACAGGTTCTGCATGTTCTGCGTAGGTTTTTGTCCCTCCTCCCAGAGTCCAAAGACATGCAGGTTAGGTGGACTGGTGACTCTGATGCCTGTAGGTGAGAATGAATTTATCCGTCTGTATGAATTACACTTGTGACGTGTCCTCCAGATACCCGGGACCCTGAGAAGGATCAGTGGTTTGGAAATAAGATGGATGGACGGAAAGGCTACTGCTTTAAATGTAGTCCAAGTGCACATTAGATCACCTCCATTTCAGTCCCAATAATCCTAAATGTGTTTGAAATACCGCGTAGCAAATTAGAACACTATCGAGCACCATCTTCTTTTGCTTTGGAGGCCATTGTTACAGCAGGGGAAAGTGTCATAATAACTAAGTTGTAATACATTTTCTTGCGTGCTGTTCCTACCAATCATAAAAAAGCTAACTAATAATCTCAGCTCCTCCGGAAGCTAACGCCTTGAATTGGCTGCTTGGTTTAAATCCAAGAATTGAGCAACATAAAACCGATACACAAACTCCGTTTATCTGAATGAGTGACACAGCAGGACTCGACTGTGACACTAATAACGTCCTCATAAACTCGGACCGCACTACGGCCCAAAAGAAAAGCTTTTCACAACACACACTGGAGCAAATGCAAATACACACCCTTAGTGTAAATCCTGGAGCCATCTGTTACTTGGCAGCCAGACGTACTTTGCCTCTGTCTGTGTGTGTGTGTGTGTGTGTGTGACCAGGACGTTGTACTGTTGTAATCCACTATGAGTGGGAGGGATCACTGAGGGGACATGGTGCCTCAGTCAGCTGTTTTTTTGGTTTGTTTTTTGAAAAAGCAGAAGCTGAAAGTGTTTCCAACAGTGTCAGAAACATTTAAGTGACACTCTTTGAAATGGAGGCGGATTGATTTTTGAGGGACGTGTAAAACTCTATTTTGAGTTTATTTTTTAAACACTGTGGAATTGGCGTACAGCATTGTGGGATTTTTAGCAAAAAGTAGTATCTGGTATCGTTATTAATGTGATAAAATTGGGATATAAACATGCTATTTAATATTATATTGGAAGATTACAGCTGCAACAAGCAAAGCTGAAAGCCAACTTGTGCTACAGCTGTTGGACAGTGCACAGTACTGAAAACACCTTGTAATACCATGAGAAAGGAACTCATGAGAGAGGTGGATTTAGAGATGAATTCAAACCTAAAAGCTTGCTTTCCTTTTCGTCCCATACATTCTGTTGTTGTAGTGTGAGCAGTAAACGTGAAGCTTTAAAACACAAATATCACATTTGATGCTCGAGCGATCTCATATCAAGAATCATGACTTGGTGCACTTTGTTCTTCGCACTGTCATGTCCACAGCTAACGTTTACACGAGACGAACATGGACACAAGAAGAACGCCTCAGAAGATCTCTGAAGCGGCGGCGGCGGCGGCGGCGGTCCATTACCTTCCTTCAGAGCTTTGTCCACATTGTGCGACACCACCACCCTCCTGCTCTGGCTTGACTCCTGAGCGGGCACCAAAAAACGGGCCTGAAAAACAAGAGAATCAGAGATCACGTCCCATCACAGATGGTGGAGGCAAAAAACAGGACGAGAGGGAAAAGACCGAGAGCGGAGCGTTTAATAAGACTCAAATTCTAAAAGGCAGCCCAAATTTGTCAAAGCTCATACAGCATGTCGACCAGACAAATGTTTGTGACAATACTCCTCCATCAGTGCACAGCAGCACACACACACACACACACACAAACACTGCTGAAAGGCAGCCACTGGGTTGTGGCTGGCCATTAGAGGCGAAACCACCAGCCGGTTGCAGTGACATAATTTACTTTGCTTGCGGAATAAATCACCCAGTATCTGTGTGTGTGTGTGTGTGTGTGTGTGTGTGTGTGTGTGTGTGTGTGTGTGTGTGTGTGTGTGTGTGTGTCTAAATCCAGCACCATGACTCCACCTCATCTATTATAGAGCAACACAGCCAGGAATCCAGGAAGATGAGAGAATGAGAGAGAGTGGAAAGATGGGAAAGGGGCGGGAAATAATTGAGGGGGGGGCAAAAGGAGAGGAGAGTGAGAAAACAATATGGAACACAGATGTGTGTGTTCAACATGTTGTTCCTGTTGAAGAGAAGTGCCCTTAGACTTTGTCAGTTTCCTCTCTATCAATGGATTCCAGCAGTTGGTTCTGATTCATGGTGTAATGCAGATGCAATATCATAGTGTGCTGGTAGAGAGTGTGTGCATTGCCGACAGTGTGTGATTAATAATAATAATACCAGAATCTTACCATAAGCTTGTTGAAGAACTCCTGCCGCACAGCTGACTGCCTCCTGTTCCTGTCAAAGCAGCTGACTTTGAGAGGACTCTTCCGGACCAGCAGAACAAAGCTCCCAGCCAGGAAACACAGCAGGGCGAACGACACATAGATGAAGAGCTTCAAGAAGAACGAGGTGAGGGTCAGGCCTCCCCACGCCAGCTGAAACACTACTGCTGCCACCACGCCCAGGCAGAAAGCCGGGACGAACCGGAAAGAGGAGCCGAGGGCAGAGGTGGAGGTGGCAGACATGGGCCCCTCTTCTCCGCCGGCGCTGCTACTCCTTCCAGCCAGAGGTGGTGTGGTGGTTGAGGGGGTGGGCATGCTGCGACCCCACCATCCATATATGTGCCACTACTAGTTAGGCTGGAAATGTGGTCCGCTAGTCTATACGCCAAGTCCGACTGGTAGGTATACTGTGTGCACTCGTGTGTACCCTCGACTACAGCGCTGTCTCCAAGACGAGGCATCCCGGCTCTGACATCTCCCCTCCGACCCACACCGCTATAGTGTCCGCGCTCCTAGCATCGACCCGCCCCCGGCGGCCACCACAGTCGGCACGGAGCCCCGTCAGCTCAGTCATCCACGGCACGGTCCTCCAGACGACAGACCGGGGGCACCGGGGTTGACTTGGAATCGGAGACAGGAGCTGCCGGTCGCTCAGAGAGCGGAGACCCGGGGAGCGATGGGAGAGATGTAGCTCCGGAGCACCATCCACCGTCACCTTGGAGACAAATAGGTGGAAGGGTAGCTTAGTGACTGTTGCTAACCACCGGGGCTAGCAGGAAGCTGGACTAGCTAAGTAGCCAATATAAGTTACGGTTTAGCTGCTTTAAAACTACAAAATACATCAAATACAAGCAAGAGCCAGCAAATAACCGCGAACTGCGGTGTAGTTTGACTACTACGCAAACTGCAATACTGACAGCTAGCCGACTAGCTTGTTTGCTAAGCAACCAATTTCACATCAGCTAACGTTAGCTTACTTACCTGTCGTTATGAAGGGTGAGCGACAACAGCGCTACATTCTCGCTTTCCTCTGGGTGGAGTAATGTATCGGGGACTTTGCGAATGAATTAAACGTATTATAAACGCAACGACAGAATAAATCAAGTCCAGAATGCCCAACAGATCAAAACAAGCTACTGTTATTCTCCCCGAGCTCCAGCTGACTGACAATCTCTGTGAACGTAAAGGCTGTCAGCCAATCAGCGCTCGTGTTAACCGCGGACGGTGCGCCTGTTTTATGTATCAGAACAGCCCGAATGGACGGGGGTGTTTTGTTTGAACGTTGTTGTGGGTGCACTGGGGAAAAGACGAACCAGCTGGGAGGCTACGGGTGGTAATCAAGCGTACCACGAGATAAAGGATCATGCCTCTCTGACGATTGTTTTATTTTCTCGTATATGGTTTAAATTGCTGTCTGACTGTTTTCGGCTTTGTGCTAACGTTACAGAGGTGTCTTAAAGTACAAATACAAACTAATGTTTTTATTTTTCACATTTTACACAGTGTCAACTTACATTTCAGCCATATTCAATCCAGATAGTTTATAGGCTACAATTAAGGGCTATTATTAATTCCTAAAGGCTTGATATTCAGAAAGGAAACTACATTTTAACAACAACAAACACGCTCAGAGTAATAGGGTCACAGTCATTAAGCAATTTTAATATAAGGATTTATAATCAATACATTAATGGCAGCAGATCACTTTTCATCAGTGGCTCAAACAATATTACAGATACATTAGATATTTGTTGATTTATGTTCATTTTGGGCTATACTGGCATGCATGGATTTGCTTTTTGCACAACAATCATAAGTCCAGTTGTGATTACAACGCTTGTGCAAGTATTTTCACTTGCCTATGATAAATCCAACCTTTGAATCCAACCAAACATTGCCTTTGTGGCATAAATCACCCCTTCACAATATGTGGGAAATGGGACTCTTATTTTTACAGTAACCCTGATCTATCAATAAACAAATTGTGTATGATACAGAGAGAATCCGAAAGGATATGAGCATTATAACCAGCCTCTATCCAAGCTTTCAGAGATGCTAACACATGATCAGTAAAGTGTGCAAAAGGTTATGGTTAACGTTAAAGGGACAGTTCACCCCAAAATCTAAATATTTTTCCTCTGCTTTTGAATAGTCCCATCATATTGGAAAGAAGGCAGACATATTTATGTCTGATATGTCCACAGCTAGGCAACTCACACCAAAACAATCTAGATTGATAAAAAAAAAACACTATACAGGTAAGAGGAAAAATATGAATTTTTCATATTGGGGTGAGCTGCCCCTTTAAGGCATCCTTGACTGTGTAATATTGAATACACCATATATAACTGTGCAAGAATATGAAATGACTCAATGGACAAAGGGAAGTGATTCCTTGTTTTATTCTTTGAATCGTGGTTATGAAGTACAGATGTGACGACCCCTCTAATCCACTTTGTACATAAATGTGCGTATTTATTACTGTTCTTTGTCCGACAGGATGATGATCATCAGCTGATGAGCCACACCTGAGCCTGGTGTGGTTATAAAAGCTCACCACCTTGATTTATATTTCTCTTCCTCGGCTGACACAGCATCCATTCTGTTTTTGGTTGAGTCAGACATTTTCACACACCCACACATGCTTACATTATTGATTACTAATTTTCCACATTTGCTCTTACTTTGTACATAAATGTGCTTATTTATTACTGTTAACTTGTCTGGTCTCCCATGTTTTCTTGCATTCTTTGAGCCAGGCTGTAACACAGAGAATACTAAAACCCTGAAAGGAATCCTTTATATTTGTGTTTTTCTTACATTATGTCACTTGTAACAACTTACCAAAGAAATAACTCTATCGTTGCGCACCATTCTTTTTCATTGTATTTATGTAATTCTTTTATATCAAATGTTTGTGATACAATTTATATTAATCTTCATTAAATCTGCGCAAACTCCCAGTGCTGAGCTCAGCTGCTCGTGTATTATTGTATAAAAAGAACACTTTCCAGTTCTTATTACAGCCATTTTCAATTATCAGTCCAATCTTTCTGTCTGTGTCTGACACACACATGATGACATCAGATTTCCCTTTTCTCCACCAAAACAGACAGCTGTGTGTGCAAGTTACTTCCCCTTACAATATGCATGTATCGAAACCAGGCAAAAGGTTTCACAAGTCCTCTAGCAAGTATATGTAAGTTGCTTAAGTCTTTAAAGATTTCACTATATTGTTAAAATGTACAGCTTCATTCCACTTCAGAAATGTGGACAATTGAATCTTTGGTTTGTCTTGGCTATATTTACTCAGGTACTGCTACTTTGCTCCATCCATATTCAATCTGCAGCATTTCTGAGAAGTGAGATTTATGTTTCAGTGTGTTTTTTTTTATTTGAAATATGATTCCACAACAATTATTAAAGCTACAAGCAGCAATGATCAGCGGTATATTGGCGAGACAGCAGTTGACGCAGCCGTGAATCTCTGTGACCATCAGATACCTCAAGAGTTAGAAGTTTTTGACGCTGGAAATTATGTGTTGCAAATATTCCACCACTTCTTTTATCCACTATGAGGCGCTAACGAACATGCGCGAGAATGCATTACGTTGCTCAATATCAAGTGTAGAACACATCATGAAAATGTCCCGTAAAGTGGATTCTGTTTGCCGCATAACTAGCTGACTAGCTGACTTCCTGTTGCCAGTAGCAATGGCACCATGACTATTGGTTTGTTCACATCCTCAGGCCAATACTTTCATCAAGCATGCCATGTTTGGGACAGATTTGAGCAAGTCCAGTGGAGTTACATCAGCTTGTTTTTAATGGCAAATCACGTGAAAATGGCCGGCACGCCACGGTTACGCCATTCCATAAAACATAAAGCTTTTAATACATTTTAATCACAACGGTCTTAAGATTTGGATCTGATCAATTCCAGAGAAGGTTGCACCTGGAAAAGGCCAAAAATGCAGGGAAAAATATCATACTCCCTATTAGGTTTAGAAAATGTGCAAATGCGAAATTTTGTAGTTTGCCCAGCTGTTTCAGACCAAAATAGTGGAGCCAAGAAGACTTGATATCCCTCATGTCAGATCTAGGAAGCTGGTCTACGAGGAACAGCGTTGGGGTCGTCAATGGGATCGAGCTTGAAGTCAGTCGGTCGCAGCTTCATGACGCTTGTCTTCAGGGAGTACCACCATCCTCTCCAAGGGTACCAAACCACACCATCATCCGTCATCGCATTGTAGTACCCATTGGGGTAGTACATGCCATTAAGATGGGCTGAATGACACCTAAGGAATGATAGAATTTTTTTTTTTTCATGAAAAAATGTGAGCATTTAGCTGCATGCGAATATATTTAATGGAACTCGTACTTGTTGAACCACCAGCCTCCTTTGTCTTCCTGTGCGCAGTTTCCTTTGTAATTGTCGTTGTCCTGGTCGTAGGTGCTGAATCGGACGCCCTGGTGACTGGCCCACTCTGACACACCAACCCTATAGCTTCCAGACAGAGCATCTCCAACTGTACCTCGATAGGTTCCAAAGGTAAGTCGGTAGTGATCCTGTAGAGAGGGTGATATGAGCAGAGCTGCTCAACTTGCTTCAAATAAAAGCAATAGTTTGATATTTTTGGAGAATACGTAAAATTCTTAAAGCTGGACAACACCGGGTTAATTGTTTCCAGTCTTTATGCTAAGCTAAGCTAACCAGCTGCTTGCTTTATAGGTTCATATTCAGAGTAGATCTATAGACATAAAACTACATATTTGATCTCATTCTCAGCAAGAAAGCCAATCATTTCCCAGAATGTTGACGATTCCTTCAAGCCTGTACATAAGGTTAAAGAGGGAAGATTATATAAACACATGTTTACAAGATGGTTAGATGCACCAAGTAACTATATCTGAGATGTATTGTTCCTTTCCTAAGCATTGTCAAGCATTGTCTCTACATTTTAGTGGTCAGTCAGTTTCAACACCTCTTTGTTGGCCACTTTGAAGTTCTTGTACTCGGCATAGCCCTGGTAACCATCAAAGTCTCCCAGGTTAATCATCAGAGAATAGTTCCCTGTAACAGACAAACAATAAAAGCCTTCTGAAAATACAAAAAGAAGAATTATTCATTTTTTGGAAGGTTCTGGCAGCTTGGGGGCAGCAGAACAATACTGATCATGTTGGCAAACGGTTGACTATTAACACACCCAACAGATATGGAGCAACATTAGCTTTCATTTGGAATCATGTTTCTGTACGTGATGAAAGTCCAAAATTCACTTTTCTCCGAGCTCTATTTTTGGTCTCCACCAACTCCTGAGAGAAAGACGGTTGGTAACAACGGTGAGCGTGACACAAAACAGTGAAGATAGGGGTTTGAAAACCAAAACAATGAGCTGAAAGATGCTAAAATGCTCCGTAGAGCTGAGGGGATCTGCAGAGTCGGGTGATAATTCTCAGCAGGTCTGTCGCTGTGATGCTACTTTTCACATTACAAGTAATAATTCATTGATTAGAGCAGCTTTAAATTTCACAATTTAAATATGTTTTTTTGCAGTGGTATCAACCTTGTGTGGTGATGTAGTGCAGGTTGTCATTTCCGAGCCAAAACTCAGCAGCCATGTCTCCAAAACCATCTTTATACTCTGCCCACGACCTGACAGGTACAGATAGATAGATAAGATGCTTTTCATTTCAGTATTATACACTAGATATCAGATGTCACAGACACACCTGTTAAACCTCTCCGTCCCATTGATCCGTCTCTGAATGACGATCCAACCACCTCCATCACTCATATCACAGTAGACTCTGACTGGGTGAGGGCTGCCGTGGGGTTTGATTGTGTAGAAACCACTGGATTTGGAGCCAGAACTGAAGAGCTGGGAGCAGTCTGAAACACAAACACACTGTCTGTATTTGGTGCATCATCTGGCTCCCATTTCTGCAATGTGAGACCTGAAACAAGATATTTTAAGCTCTCAAACGCTGTTTTGCAGTCCTAAAGGCCGTGGCCCTGACCTGTGGACTCGTTGTCCTGGCTCTGGTCGGTTCTGGCTTTGTCCTCGATGCCCGGTTGGCTCAGCAGTTGCAGTCTGTGTAGGAGGACCTCTTGTTTCTGAAGCTGGCCCTTCAGAAGTGTCTCCTGTTCCCGCAGACGAGCCACCTCCTCACTGCAACTGCCTGACGCCTACGCACACATTTGGATTACTGTATGTGTGAGGATCTTCACTAATATTCATTCCACAACTCTGAGATTGAATATGCACGGAGTAAATATCTATTGTTTAAAAAAAACAGTATGTTAATATGGGAGGCTGAGGTTTGATGGGGATTATGCACCAAGACTATTTCTTTGCAGTGACTATCTCACAGTGACGACACAAACAAACAAGATATAACATGTTAATTAGTGAGCTTTTTCCACTTTCGGACACAACCAGGCCAGCTCTTTCCCCCTGTTTCCAGTCTTTATGCTAAGCTAAGCTAACCAGCTGCTGGTTCAAGCTTCATGTTTATTGTACAGATGTGAGAGTGGTGTCAACTTTGTCCTCTTAACTCCCAGCAAGGAAGCGAATAAGCGTGTTTGCCAAAATGTTTTAACTGTTCATTTTAAGAGAACACAACCAGACAAAATGACCTCGCTTTTTAAGTGTTTCCTTATTTGCAACGTGGTGTCGACAGGTACATAAATACAAGAATACTCTGACAACAACAAAGATATCACAACTACCATTGCCAGGATATGGTTAACGATGCCCATTGCTGTTAAAACAGGGCGAGTATTTTGATAGTGGTAGTGTGAAAAAGTAACATGAGGCTGTTTGTCACTTTCACTGCGATTAGTCCCGCAACTTGAAAAGACTACATTTTAAGTTGTATGTAGATACAGCAAGACCATGAACAATAATACATATCCAGATATGAAAATATATGATATGAGCACATTCGCATAAGCACACATAATGATGTCAGGGAGAACATCTATGGCTAAGAATTGAAATATTTCTGCAGCCTGACGGCTTGTTGGCAGAGTACTCACACATAGAGAGCAAGCTGCGATGACCATCAGTCCTGTGAGCAGCAGCCGCGAGCCTCCCATTCCTCTTCTTGTCTCGATGGCAAAACTAAAAGATAAGAAGTCAAGACAAAAGGAGACTTCTAGTTGTCAGAGTTTAGTATTTTTTTTTTATTGTTCCCCACACATCTGGAGCCAAACAAAACTGTGTGCGAGGAGGAGAAGAAACTGCCGAAATGCCTGATTCTCTACAGTCATAAACTAGAAGAAATATGCAGGGAGTGTCTAGAGAACAGATGATCACTTGCCAAAGGTAAAATAAATGTGGGGAAAATCTCTTTTTGTTCTATTATGTAATAGAAAAAAAGAGCAGAGAAGAGATGTGTGCCATTGTTATTTAATAGAAGGCAATGTGAAAAAAAATATATCAACACATTCCTCTACAAGCATATGCATTTGATCAGAGGAAACAAGGCCCAAAATGCATCATAAACATCCCCCAAATCCCTCTCCTTTTGTCTGTGGTCCACCATCTGTCCTCTCCATTTCCTTCATTGCTCTCTTCTGCTCTCCTCCGGCCAGCTCTGTGATTTCCCTGCTCCTCCATGGCCACTTATCCAGCTCTGTGAGTGTCATTGAAAGACTCGAGTAGTCATTTTGTTGATGAGCAGCATGGTGCCATTTCAAATAAACGTTGCGAGCAGCTAAATGCCACTGAGGGTCAGCTGTGAACAAGGCGGGAAGCGGCAGAGCCAGAAGGAGACATTTCATCTAAGAGAACCACAAAGGAATCTAGAGAATCCTGCTGAAGCTGTGCACAGCTGCAGCTGTGGAGGTCACTGTCAGATCCTGAAAACTGTATTAATGAAAAAACAAGACCAGTTCGTGTCACAGGGAGGTTTTTATCTGCCATCAATGGCTGACGTTAATGTTGACATCTGCCTTCAATAGCCACCAGGTAGTGGCGCTAGTTTCATACACAACCAAAAGACAGACCTGAGATGATGAGACCGTGTTATGTATTAATCAACTTCTTACTATCTACACCGAGAGAAAAAGAAGAGTTCTTCAAATGTAATACTCTCAGATAGATTTTTGCCATTGTGTGTGCAATAAAAGTAATATATTCATAATAAAAAATAAAACAATATATATATATTTTTTTTTATTTATTTCAATAATATCAACAACAATAATAATCATAATACATTACTAATACAATTTATACGTCACATGAATAAATAATTACAACTACTACTCTTACATCAATTCATTTGAAAATGAATCAAAACTATAATACAGTCAGTAAGTCCTCACACATTCACACTGTGTGGTTCTAGGGGTGTAACGATCCATCGATCTGGATTAATATATTGATTTAATGATCAGAGATTCAATAACATCGATGAAAACTGAAAACATTGATACATATCATCATCTTTACACCTTTACTTTGAAATTCCCATGGCACATCTGTCAATGTTTCCATCCACGTGCACCTCAGAAACTTGCCTATTGATAGTAATTAAATATTAACAGTAATTAAATTGTCTGAAATTGAAGTGTCGATCGCAGGCCCCTGAGCCGAATCGAATCAAAATTGTAATCAGGTGGACTTTGTGATAACAAAGTGAATCTTGGATCGTTGTTTAAAGAATTGATATAATGCATCGCGATGAAACCTGTGATTTACGGCGCTGGTTTTATCCACTCATCAATACGGCCAAAGATGTGATCGCTCAGCATCCTCTTGTGTGTTGGTGGTGCTCTCCTCTCCTGGGGTCGTTGCGTTAATGATCATTGATCCTTCACAAATACACACACACACACACACACAATTAGTCTTTATACAGTGTCAGCGACAAGACTGTAAATTACAGATTAAATAGATCCTTGATGTTCAAAATCCATTAAAGAGTTCTGGTAATAAAATCATCACTGTGATAAAAGGTCTTCGTGGTTCCAGGAGAAAAAATATGCTAATTTGGCAAAGCAACAGGTAAAATGCACATACATTGTTATGGCCTCTAACATAATATCTAGAAACTTAAAGGGGTAATAGTTGAAGGACTGGTGTTGCCAGGGATTTCAGCTAAAATGCCAAAAAGGAAACTCAAGCTCTACCCAAACAGAGCATAATCATTGTTATTAGCATTCCAGTATTCTTCAAGATGATGTATGACCTCTTTACCAGACATTTGGGTTGGAGCTGTCCTCTGTGTTCTGATGTTGTTTTTTGTCGATAGCACAGTGCCAGAACATTCCCCAAACTGTGGTCATGGGTTATTCATCAAATGAACTGCCCTTTTTTAAACCCGCTCACCACAGTTATACATACTCTGTATTATTGAGCACCTTATGATCACAAGACCAGCTGATCCACGTATTATCATACAAATTAAATCTACTTTGATGGATGGATGTCAGCTTTCAACTGTGCGTTTGCACCTTTAGAATCAACATTATCACAGTATCATGACAGTATCAGTCATTATCAACTCCATAGTGTCTGTTGAATCTTACCTTCAGGTCTAAGTCACACTTCCTCTGTTTACCATGAGTGTCTCTCCTCCTCGTTCCAGCTCTGTCAGCCTTTCCTACACATAGAAGAGAAGACACTATCATTACCACTAACATCTGGACTCCTAACATGCCCCAATGATGAAAGAAAAGTGCACAAGTGCCCCCTTGGAAGCCCAAAACGTGATGCACCCTCAAGGGTGCCCTTCCAGTGAAGAAAACATGATGCATTGGCCTCTAGGGTACCTCTCCAGGAGAGAAAATGTGATGCAGTGCCCCCTAGGGTGCCCTTCTGTGGTGAAACGTGATGCAATTCTCTTTAGAATGCCCTTCCAGTAGAGAAAACATGATAAAGTGCCCTGGAGGGGGCTCTTTGAGTTGAGAAAACATGATGCAGTTCCTTCTGGGGTGCCCTTCCAGTGAAGAAAACATCATAAAGTGTCTCATAAAGTTCACTTCCTGGTGAGAAAACATGCAGTGCCCTCTAGGGAGACCTTCCAGTGAATGAAACGCATGCAAAAAACAATGCTTCCCCTCAGACAGCCTGAGACCACCTCTACTACCTGTACTTGCAATAATAAAAACAAAACATTACCTTTGATATGCGCTGCCTCTGTCTGCTGTGAGAACTGAGGATCATCCGGTAGAGCATCATCAGACTTCTTGTAGTAATACTGTTGATCAGGGGGACCAAATCTCTACATAGAAACACATGCACATGCTTTGACTGCTTGTATAGCTAAACTGTTTTTCGAGAGGACCAAACACAAATCATGCTGCATAAAGTTCTAATGCTGGATAACAACACACTCAAATCCACATGCACAAACGGGCATATTCTACCTTGTCAGGCCACATGAAGCTAATGAAGAGAATGGCAGGAAGTCCAACGGTGAAGACGTAGACCCCCCAGAGCCAGGGACGCTGGACGGTGGCCGTTAGGAGGCTCTCTATGATACCGGGCTGCAATACACATCCACTGTTACAGAATATGTCGCCTGTTATTTGATAATGTCTACAGTATATCCAACCTACGGGTGCAGCATACATAATTGTTAACAAGCAACAAAACAAAAACGGCAATACCTCGATAATAACACTATGACCACAAAATGATCATGTGAAAGTACAAAATTAGGAAAGGATTCGAATGAGAGAATGTTTTGGATTTAAAAAGGAAAAGAACATAATTTAGGAGGGAGACCATAAAAGCTACATACAGGAAATATGCTGACTGTAGCATACTTATGTATATGCAGTTATATATCCAAGCACCAGGTGGTGTATGAATCTGATTAAAACCTGAGACAGGTGTTGCCGCTTTGGGAAGCACATAGTAACAGTGTAATATCTTAACACGTTTTTTCACTTTGATGGCGGACTTCGACACTATTTATTATTCATAAGAGTGTCCAAAATATAGTCGAAATAATAAACAATTTTCGTATTGTTTGTTAATGATTTATAATGGTAATTATTAACAATATTAAATAATTATATTTATAATATCATTTGTGCGTCTACAGTATGTGTACGTGTGTTGTCATCAATACATATTTTGCAAAGAAAAATAATTCTCTTTTTTTCCTAATAGTGATTAATAGATAGAATTGCGATAAAACGTACCTGTGCTGCAGCAGACACAGGTGTCACGCTGGCTACCAGCATACACAGGCACACACAGCTCATCTCCATGTCTGAAACACACACCTCCATGTAACACACATTCATACACATATAAGATGTATGAGACCTGTCCACATACAGTACACACAGTAACGGTAAATACACTGCATGTGCACACACAACGTGAAACCAACACACACGCACAGACTCTGAATGAGGAGTAAAGAACTATCTCGATCCAGGACTACAAAGACAGAAAGATAAGCAAGCAAGCAAGAACGAAAGAAAGAAAGAAGATTATAGACACACACTGCTGATAGAGCAAAGACATATGCACAAGGGGAAGAGTCCGAGAGCAAGCCGAGAGGGACGAAAAACAGAAGATTAAAAAGGGAAAGAGGTGAAAGTAAAAGGAAGAGAAGCACAGAGGAAGCTACAGAGGACCAAACAGCACGTTTCTACCTTTTTAACAGCGATTTCTCACACGGTTCACAAGTTCCTTTAACGGGACTTCCTGAAATCTTGCAGTCATGTTACGTTGGACTTTGATCCCAAGTCACTTGCTGACAAGTCTGCCGAGCGTGCAGTGGCCACATTAGAGGAGTATTAACATGAACGGCCTTTCATGGTTATGAGTAGCTGTGTTCAGTGTATGTCATGTATCATGCTCAAAATAAATGGTCAGTGTAAGGGTAGTATTTAACAGTATTTTAATTAATACTAAAGCTGCTGATAAATAGTGAAGGATTGGTTTCAACAAGAGTAAACAGCATTTAAAACATCTATGAGACAGAAAAGCAAGGAAGGTTTTTCAGAAGAAGAAGAAAATGTTTCCATTTTAATTTATGGAAAGTTCACGTTATTGAAGAACAATATAAGCATAATATAATCAAATTGCTTGTGTTGTTTCATATGCATTCATTTAGGACATAAAACAAATAATCAGTCGTTGCTCTGGCCACCATAAAAAAAATCATATACATTTTTATTTTCAAATTATAATTGTGAAAAAAAGGCTTCAAGCGACTTACGAATAACCTTTATAGACAACACTACACCTGTAACAGAAAATGTGCTGAGAGGGATAGTTTGACATTCCTTCTACTGAAATACGTTCTACTTGAGCACTTTATTTTATCCAGGGAGAATGAGACGTTTCGACCAATTCAACAATCCACTGGACTTGTGTTAATGAAGTTTAAGATGATGCATCTGTGCCATATTCAGCTGTCATAACCGGACAGTAATCACAAGCATTTATGGAGATTTACCTCAACCTACTGGTCACTACATTACATTACAGTCATTTAGCAGACACTTTTATCCAAAGCCACTTACAAATCAGATTATATCACATTCACACCGTAGACACAGCTACGGGAGCAATTTTTGGGTCAAGTGTCTTGCTCAAGGACACATCGACATGTGACCAGCGGAGCCGGGGATCGAACCACCGATCCTCTGATTGAAGGACGGCCCCACTCTTAGCCACAGTCGCTCAATGACATAACAGAAGACACAAGTGGACACTGTACTTTTTAATGTTCCATAGTAGTGTACTGGTTAGTTCTGTCGTAGCCAGTATGTTATTTTACAATGCAATCTTACAGCCCGTTCCACAGGCACGTTTCTAGTGTCTGATCGGGGCATAAGTTGCTGCACACATTATAATGAATCTAATGACCGCCAAATATGTTCACATCCTCCTTTAAAAAGTGTGTAAAATTGTAAGAGGCAGAAAGTTTGAAGGAGTGAAGAAACAAAGACATTAAGACAGCTTTACAATAAAGTACAAACCATTTGTTTAAACAGATGAGAGGTTTATGGTGTATTTACATCGTTTAAAGCCGGATGTTGATTTCACTGCGCACACCGTCACCACCAAAAACACTCTCGTCCGACAGGAAGCCGCTGCCAGTGGCCACCGTGGTGACGTTGTGTTCGAGGGTTGTGATTCGCTGTTTCAGTCGAAGCTGGGAGGAGTTGAATTCACTCTGCAGACGGGCCAAACACGTCTGCAAACAAGGTGATCAGTAGTTATTACCATTCTTGTTTGGAGGCATGGCAACAGTACCAGCAGCAGCTGCAGTAGTGGACTAGCAGCACTGACCTGTAGCCGATCCAGACTGGTTTCCAGCCTCTCCACCTTCTCCTCGAGCTCCTCCCCTGCGGACACATTCCCTTCATCCAGAAGCCCCTCTTTCCGCAGGATGTCCCGCCCCCTCTGCTCCAGCTGGGCCCTGGCGTGGGGGAACTCCTGAAGCGCATCCATCAGGTCTTGTTTGGAAAGGCAGAACAGGTCTGAGTATCCCAGACTGCGAATGTTAGCCGTGCGCCGGTTCCCCATCTTGCTGCCGCTGATGTTCAGGATGCTGATTTCTCCAAAGCAGCTTCCCGAAGTCAAAACAGCAAATTGGGTGACTCCGTCCTCCCCCACCACTGCCAGCTGGCCATCTTTGATTATGTACATCTCCTTACCCACATCTCCCTTGTAAAAAAACAAACAGACATAGAATATACATCAGCGTTATACACAGTAGTATATGTACTGCAATCAATTATTAAAATACCTGGTAAGAATTAAAAGTACCCTGTGACGTTATGATGATAAGTCCTCCAACAGTACCAGTAAAATGAATACTAACCTTTCTACAGATGTAGTCTCCAGGACTGAAAACCTGCGGTCGAAGTTTTAATACCAATTCTACAAGGAGGCCTGCCTCGCAGTCCTGGAAGATACGCACCTATATGTCCACACACACAAACAGACAAAGATACAAATGAAACGTTCAGGTCCTGTGTGTGTTTTAGCAGAATTCAACCTTTTGATGATGACATAATGCTTTCCAGTGATGCAGAAAAAAGGCTTGAGATGTAAATTGATTTTGGGTCACATGGTCTACATGTGTCTCTACCTTCTTCAGTGTGTCCAGGTGAACATTAATAGCAATCTCTGCTCTCAATTTATTGGGCAGGCTCCTTAGCACTTCCTGTTCATCTATCGTCTTCTGATTGGTCCAGAGGTAGTCAAACCAGCGGATGACGCGCTGCTCTAGCACCTTGCTCACATGCCTGAATTGCATGTAGTGTTTCAGTGTGTCTACGCGGCTCTGAAAGCCTGCTCGTGTGGCATTCATATTGGAGATCATGGATCCAACATTGCCCACGATGGAGGCAAAAATCAGAACACCAACCTATGACAGAAGTACCAGTGTTAGTATTGTAAAGATTGGGACCCTGTGTATCAGTCAAGGTAAGATAATATTAGCGTAAGTACACCTTTGCTATAGACTTACCAGAAAGTCAAATATCAGGAACAAGTATTCCTCATCTCTAACAGGAGGAGGCGTCTCTCCAATGGTGGTCAGCGTCAGAGTGGACCAGTACAGACAGTATATGTAGCTTCTGGTCAAGGAGCCAAACTCAGGATTTGATGCATTGGGATAAACCCAAGAATCAGAGCCCAGTCCGAGGACCTTGGAGAAGCTGTAGTATACACAGGCGTTCCAGTGGATGATCACCAGGATGTACAGAACCAGTTTACAGATGCGGAAAGCGTTGGGGTAGCCCGTCCGTGTCTCCGTGCGTTCAAACCACTCAAACAGGCGTGACAGACGGAGCAGTCGGTTGAATCGAAGAAGAGGTGTGTAGCTGATTCCGACGGCCAGGTACAGGAGGTCGGTTGGGAGGATGGAGCAGATGTCACTTTTACACTGCAAGGTTCGAACGTAGGCTTCTCTCAGACGCCGCATGTCTTTCACCATCAATCCTTGATCGAGGAAACCTTCACATAGATGATCAACATAGATAAATAAATCAATGAATGAATGTGGGAGTCTCTCACATTACAAACATATTAGTTAAAACCTGGCGGCAACCTCCGGGTTTGAAGCCAATGGAAGTGCTTTGAACTTGCATTCTTTCTAATGGCCAGCAGGGGGCAAACCAATGAGTGACGTCACAGTGAATATGTCCTCTTCCTATATGGAGTCTATGGTTAATACCAAAGTTTTTTATCAAACATTTTCAAGTAGTAATTATGCCAGCAGTTTTTTCAGTACCTGTGTGGAGACGAACAGCTATATCCAGGATATAGACTCCATCACAGATGTAGTCCAGTACCAGCCACACCAACACATTCCTCATCTGGAGCTCATCGAAACAGGCCCTACAGAAGCACATACACTGGGACACTAGCCAATGGAATAAAGCATCAGCAGCAAGTACAATATTCACTCTTCTTTTAGCTCTGGGTTTGGTCTCTACCAACCCCTGAGGGAAAAGTCTGGATCTTTAGCCCCTAAATGCTCGACTAGTTCCTGCTAATTGCTACCCTTGTCTGCCTACTGTTTAGTGATGGGCAGGTTGTGTACGGTGGATATGAGTGGTACGACTTAAACAAATGGAGCTGTAGAAGGAATTGTCGTAGTTCTAAGCCTCTTTCACATATAGTTACAGTTGGGAATATTTCTGTCTTGCGCCTTTTTCACACATGACATGGAAATACCGTAATGAATGGGGCAAGGGACAGTCCAGCAGATGACCGTAATGCAACACTTATGGATGCCAACTGCCATAAAACTCAACAGAAGAAGAAGAAGAAGATGGGGGGTTAAGGTCAGATGTATATGTGCGGTGGAAGATGTCTCTTTTTATTTTCAGGACCATGGCGGGCGACTATCTGTTTGTGTCATTGCAAGTGGTGCCTATGTTCCTGTAAATTATTTGATTAATATTAAATATTAAATATTCAACAGAATATACAGAATTCCCTGACTATCAATGTCTGTTCCCGTTCACACATGAGCTATGACCCCAAGCGGGAAATGTTTCTGAGCCTTTCTGGGATAGAATGGATGTGTGAAAGGGACTTTAGTCAGTGGCGTGCCTAAGACATACGTTTCACTGTAGCACAAGAAGAATAATTGCCACTATTATTGCTGTACAGGCCCAAAAATGTTTCCCAACCTGACAACTAGCAGGGTCCAGTTATAAAATACAGCAGCACCGATCACCATCAGCCAGTAGTAGTATGCATCATCAGATGGTGATAAGACCTCGACATTACACTTCCTCTTTCTGACAAAGAGGGAAAGAAAACAGAAAGGCAGAGATTCATATGCAAGCCAGTTGATGTTTTAATGTGTACGCATTTTGTCTTTTTTTTTATTTATTTTTTTTATCTTACGTGCGTCTAGAGCGTCTAATTTCATGCTCTGTATCAGAGCCGCTGTGGCTGAACCTGCTGGGCGGGGCGTGTATGTCCGTGTTGGCGGGGCCTCTGAAACGTTCCAAGAAGGAATCCGGTCTCTCCGTCTCCTCGGCCAAACTCTTCTGCGCCCATTCTCTCAGAGTCATCACCATACTAACTATCCTGAAGACAGGTAGACAGACAAATGTAAAGAAAGGGCACCGATAATCAGGTCTTTTTGAATAGTCAAAGAGTTAACAGTCAACATGTAGATTAGTTATTTATCAGCTGTCATACCTGGACAGAGCACCTCGCCCATGCAAGGAATTCTGGGAATTAATATCTCTTCTGTCAATGGCCGCCATCCTCTGAAGCTCTGAGGAAGTGTCATCACACATCGACTGTGCTCTGCACACACGTACCCCAACACACACACACACCACAAATACATAAATGGAATAATTCAGTGACTAGTATGTATCTCCTTCTCCCTCACACAGGAAGGCAAGAACAATTCTCCGTTCGAGTAAATGGAGTAAAACTTGGATTTGACAGAGTTGTCACAAAGACTGACGGTAGGACAATGATCAAGACAACTGCAATTCTGAAGTTAAAAACAAAGAAATGTGTAATTTATTGTTTTATAAAGTAAATGTCGTGTTAGCAAAGAGTTGCATAACCGTTTTCCATATCCATGGAGCAATATTAGCATTCATTTTAAGTCGTGTTTCAGGCCACCTGGTAATTTAATTCCAATATTCACTCTCCTTCGAGCTCTTTTTGGGTCTCCACGAAACTCCTGAGTCAAACTATCTTTGACTGTATGCTAAATGCTATGCTTTGATCATTAGCAGGAGGCTAACTTATTCTGCCATTTGGTGCTGAGCAGGTAACATACCTGGGTTTATTTGAGCTTTTGTTTAGCTGAAATCAGCTTCCGGCTGATGCTGGGTTGGAGAGCTGTGAGACTGATCAAAACATCGAAGCTGCAGGCCATTAAGCGAAACCACTCAGCTAAAAGAAGTTGAAACGTTCTGTAGAGCTGAGGGCAACTGCAGAGTTGGGTGACATTTCTATAGGTTTGGCACTGTCAGTAGCATCTCTCAAATTACACAGCCATTTTTTTAATACAAAAATATTGATTGGTGCAGCTTTAAACGCAAAATGTAGATATTATTAAATGATATAGCTGTTAATAAAATACACAAATCTGTAAACCTAAGCTGGAATGCAATGCAAAACCAAAAAGATCAAACTGCTGCCAGCCTCAATCCAATACCACTCAAAGTTTTACTGCGACTGAATGACCGAGTCATCAAAGCACTCATCGTGAATGTTGTCAAATAGTTCATGATTCCTTTTTATTTGTGTATTATAAATCTTTAATTTTCAAAAGATGTTCATATTTTACACAATTGCAAAATTACTTGTATTCTTATAGTGGCAGACACCAGCATCATACATACGATCATGAAAGTGTGTGTGTGTGTGTGTGTGTGTGTGTGTGTGTGTGTGTGTGTGTGTGTGTGTGTGTGTGTGTGTGTGTGTGTGTGTGTGTGTGTGTGTGTGTGTGTGTGTGCGTGTGTGTGTGTGTGATTGTGATTGTGTGTGTGTGTGTGTGTGTGTGTGTGTGTGTGTGTGCGTGTGTGTGTGATTGTGATTGTGTGTGTGTGTGTGTGTGTGTGTGTGTGTGTGTGTGTGTGTGTGTGTGTCTGTAGCCTACCTGCTAGGTGTGCTGTCAGCTCGGTCACTCTCATCCTCGGTCCACGTTTTCACAGACAGCCTATGTGAATCCTGCACTGGACCGGTCATACTGCAAACTACACACAAACACACACCACAGCAAGACTCAGTTCATTTTCATCATCTCCAACATACCCAACTGAAGATACACACACTAATAGAAACACACAGACACAACACTATAAAATGCAAGCTACGCCACACACTGACATTAAAAGAGGCTCACGCAGACTGACAAACGTAACAACAACTCACTAACCAGCACACACACACACACACGCAACAATGTACCCACAGTCAGAAAAAAGGAAGGTCATCCAGTACGAGGTCACCTGTATCAGGCATCACCACGGATACCAGGTGGCATAGCAACAAGCTGTATAGTTATGACAACAGATCAGAAGAGGGGGAGACAGAAAGATGTTTAAACTCAACTGACCTGATAGATTTTCCAGATATCCAAACGTCAGCCCATCAATCCGTCAGTTCAATTCCCGTCCTGAGTTCAGCGGCATCCTATCTCTATCTGTTTAGTTGGATTCACAAGACAGTCATCACGAAGGGCAGACAAATGAGATGGATGGGTGGATGGAGTGAACAAATCAGCCACTGATTGATCAAAGGAATGGTCACATGGCACCCTAAAAGCATATTTTAAATTGCAAATGGTGTGTGCATGTGTGTTCCTTTTCACCAGCGAGCTCATCTGTATTCAAGAGCCTTGTTTGAAGTGGCCTCTGAGCTGAAAGTGTGTCTTCGTGTGCGTATATCCCCCTGATTACTGAAAGAGAAGTGTTTTTATGTATGCACACACCTGCACACGAGAATTGAGGTATTGGAATTGGAATATCGATCTTACATTTAAAAGATCTGTTCATTTAGGTTTAAGGATTCCAATTATACGGGTATAACATTTGAGAGACTGGGTTTTTAAACATGTACTCAGAATTATAATCTTGTAGTGATGGTCTGCTAAAGGACTTGTTCAATATTTGGGAAAACCTGCTTCTTTGGTTTCCTTCCAAAACGTAGATGAAAAGACGGGGGAACAATGACCATTTAAAATAAAAATACAAAATGATATTATATAACATGACAGAATATGCTCATCTAATCTAATCTAGGCTAATCTATTTTGGCTCTAGACTAGAGTGAACTACAATTACATGTCATGTCATGTTTTTTTGACCACATCACTCTAAACAGTTCATCAACGCAAGTGGAAGTTTGAGCCAAATGTGAAGAAATGAGCTGTTCCTGTAATAATGCGTTCACGAGAATGGGACGGACGTAAGGCCACAGCGTCCTTTGTCTACTAAATTTCTAATCAGTTTATAGAGTCCAGGTGGACATTTGTGCCAAATTTGAAGAAATTTCCTCCACGAAAATAGACCAGACAGACGGACGGACAACCTGAAAAGATAATGGTCTGTCGCCGATGCAAAGGCATAAAAATGACACGTGCCAGCGACTCTAAAGCTCTTTAACACGCTGTAGTTTGTTTGTTTTCGGTACACAATGTCATTAAGAAGGTGAGAGTATTCTCAAAATGTTGAACTATTTCTTTAACCTTGACATTAGGGTTTTAGTAGATTGAAAACCATGACATCCATCTGCAGGTCTATGGAGTCTAGAGTGTGCCATCAAAAATAATTCAGTGTTTAATTATAATGAACTAAGGTTTTTTTATGCAATTGATTTGTCAGCTGTTTAACAACAATGTTTAACAATGTTTATATATTAATATAAAAGACTGGAAAAGACTGTTAAGACAAAGATAAACATAAAACAAATGGAAAAAGAGGCAAACACTGTCGTACATCATCTAAAATCAAAAGCCTTTTTAAAAATGGATAGCATTTAAGGCTGGCTTTTTATCCCAACTTTTCCGATAACAATAAGTAGACCAAACAGCAAAGTTACTCGAATATTAATGCACCAGATGTGTAGTAATCCACTGCCTGACACTTCCAACAAGCCAAACACTCGTTAAGCTTTGGGGCAACAGGGTATTTTAGATCATACCTTTTTATGTGTTCAATGATTTGAATATTGTGTACTACACTATTGCTTTTGGTGACTTTTTCCACATAATGTACTATGACATTTTTCATGAATTTCTTTTTTTTACAATCTATGTTATGAGTTTTTTTGACATACTATGCTATGACTATTTAATGCTTTTTCCCGACATACTATATCTAACCGGCTTTACAGTAAGGTTCACATACATACATTTGTCTTAAATTCAATGGGTGTTATTGAATGTTTTTTTGGTTTGATGCCTGAAAGAAGGTCTGTGGTTAACACAAGCTGAATAGATTTTAATATTATTCCCAGACGGTCTCCTTACCAAGTACTGCCTCTCAAGTACTGTGTTCAGGGCGGTACGACCGATGCACACAAGCTGTTTATAGGTAACTATGTTTGCAGCAGCACTCTTTTTACTGTGTTCACTTTAAAGACAGACAGAAAAACATTTAAAACATAATTGAAGTGCAGATTTAATGACTTCATTAGCTATAGTTTTCAAATTCATTCATTCATTTCCCAACTCAATTCCAGTCAATTGACAGATTCTGATTAAATACTCACAACATCTTGAACTACTCCACATGGGACAGAAACAAAAGAACAAAGATAACTAGAAAAACAATCAAGCAATGCATGGAAAAATGCTTTTATTGAACATTATTGATTTGATTTTACACTTGAGTTTTGGAAGTATTGCCATCATGTAAAGCAATCATTTTGCCCACTTAAATTCAGGGCCGATATAGATACACACTCGGGATAAAAGAAAACAACAAAACAGTGGAACGTTAACATCAGCAGCAACAGACCTGGAACATGTTTAAACACATCCACGTATTCAGCTGCAGCATTTAGACAAAGAAATGTGAATATTTTAGACTAATTCAGGAACGTACATCAGTCTCAGAACTGAAGTCATATTTCAATCATGGCTGTTTATTCATAATTATTCATTTTAACCGCTGCATTGGTGAACTCGTATTTCTCTAAAATGGGAGCTTCAATGTTGTGGTTTGATTAACGTTATGGGTCAGAAATATTTTCGGGGATTCTTATGCAGCAGCATTCAGGTTTTTAATACCGTCAGATTTAATATAATATATAATCGACACATTAATGGGATTTTTTATGTTTTTTCTGGATACATTTATTTTGGTTCAATTCATTGATAAATGTATTAATGTATTACATATCAATAGGGTTTTAATGGATTATCTGCAAGTTTACTAATAACCAAATAGCATGAAACTGTCACCATGATTAAAGAATCAAGACCCTTGTTAAGACTTATATAAAGATATGGCATTCATGTTATTTAGTCAGTTTGTGGTTTTACCCCTTAAAGATGATCCATTAATCATACCTAAACGTATGCCTCATACAAATACATTGCATCCCTTAATCTATTTAACAATTATCCACTTAAAACAGCTTTACTCACATCTGTTTTAATGAGTTAGTACACGGACTTCAATGTTTGACAGTTTCTAGTGACATAAATAGCCGATAGTCTAGCACGGCTTTGGTCAGAGATATTATCTTTTCTTAAAAAGGCCAAAAGGTGTTCAGTACAGAATATCGTATTATGGCTTAGGTGCAATAAATGCTCAAACTGTGAATCTGCTGGCACGTTGGAAGATGCATCAGAACTGAGTCCACATATCATGAGGCAGTGACACATGGGAAACTTTGAGGCAATGCAGCAAGCAAGAGGAGCAGACTGCAGTCAAAAGTGTTGAAACCCTGAAATGCTGAGGAAGAACTATCACCTCGATGTTGTTGCTTTCAGCAAAGATCGTTAAATGTTCCCGTGTATCACCGCCTTTACATTTAAAGAAGACAATAGAGCTATGTTCACTCTCTTTATACTGTATCTCTAGACTGTGTGTGTGTGTGTGTGTGTGTGTGTGTGTGTGTGTGTGTGTGTGTGTGTGTGTGTGTGTGTGTGTGTGTGTGTGTGTGTGTGTGTGTGTGCGTCTCCTTTATGCCTTCTTCATGCCTCTCCCCATCAGGCAGGCAAAGATGGTCATCACCATTTTCTGGTTGATCTCCACCAGGTCCTCAGGCAGGGCGTAGACTTTGGCCCCAATCTTCCTCGCCATGGAGATGGCAAACCTGGTGCAGGAAAGGGTCACAGCTAGGATCACTATGGCAACGTATCAGATCTGTCATTGTATTTCGGTTCGACACTTTCTTTTATCATCATTCAGGAGGTTCATCTTGCTACGCAGCATGGAGACCCACTCATGCCGGACCAAGAGGTCTTTGTGTGTATTATATAGGCCGACAACTAAATCCCATGAGATTCCCTGATAATACGAGTACTGTATGAATTGGGCTTCAGTGCACAACATCCATAATATCCAGCTATCATTCTCCTAGAGCTTCTCTAGTGAATGAATCGGATTGGAGACAAAAACAGCCAATCAGAAATTGACCTACATTAATTCTGGCTGGAATCGTGGCACATTGTAACAATGTAAAAGTCAACCTAAGAGCGTGTAGAGTATGTGGCTCAAATAATGACAATTGTCTTTGAATGACAATAATTCCTCTACGAAATATAATTCCTGTACACTCAACATCTTTTTCTGTCCTGTTGCGCGCTCAGACTTTGAGTCACAAATCTAATGCTTTATAATGCTTAAAACCCAGCAGCTACGAAGAAACGCAGAGAACAGCAGGCGGGGAATTACTTTGCATTGTTCAGTTTGTCTTCGTCTGACAGACTTCCTGTCTGAACCAGCTCAAAGTTCACACTCTGTGGCTGAATGGCATCGATCAGGTCCAGAACTGGCATACTGGTACCGATCGTCTTGTCCTGAACGGCGGGAGACACACACACACACACACACACACACACACACACACACACACAGACAGACATATCACAACACATGTATGCACATTATATGAAACGTACAGTAAAACCAAAGCCCAGAGCTTAACTTCTTTTCAAGTGGAGGGTCGAAATACATGCTTTTTTCTTACAACAATGATATAACATACATATATATATATATATATATATACATATATATATATATATATATATATATATGTGCATACTATTAAACTAAAAACACAACTAAAGTAAAGCTCACCTTAAAGCTTTTGATAGAGGAACTCTTGCCGGCGTCAGCCAAAGTCTTGTTGACCCATGAAACTATCAAATCATCTCCTGCGACTTCTCCGTCTCCGAGGTCCTCAAGAACATTTAACGTGTACCTGCGTACAGATCGTAAGACCACATGTAAGAATGCCAACATTTATACAATACTACATTTCCCATGAACCCCGTTGTTTTCAGTCACAAAGAGGGGTAATTCTTCTCAACTCTCCTTCCCTTGTGTGCCTGTGTTCTCTATGAATAAAATGAATAATAATGTTGTTCGTGCTCTTTAGATCTTCACTCATTCCACTGTGTGACATTGACAGAAACTGTGCTCTGACAGAGCAGCGCCCTCTGCCTGTTTCCGGCTGTGTAGCAACTTCTCGTTGGTGTTTTTGCTAGTTTATGGGTTATTTTCTTGACCTGTCAGAATTACCAGGTAATGACGTTAGGTTTCACCATAAAGAGTAAATCACCTCCTCATCAGCTGCCACACCACTGCCAGAGTTAGTGTTTGATTGCCATCGTAGAGGTCCAGTCCGCCGATCCCCACCAGGGAGAAACCAGCTTCTTTCTTACCCAGCTCCACAGCGTAGTTACAGTTTTCCATCTGTTACACACACACACACACACATACACACAGACGCACAAAGTTAATACATAATTATATTTTTCAGGTGTTGATGTTTCTGTCCATGTGCAGACAGATTTTTGTGAGAGCGCCACAACCGTTGAGACGCATATATATATATATATAAATGTCCCCTTATTATCTCAAACCCCAACGTTTGGAAAGTAGTATGTATATTCACCTTTTTTAAATGCGCTCCTCCTATTCCCTTGAATGGAGGGTGGTTGACTCTGCTGTCCCAGTCCACTGGCACCTTGATCCTTTCATAGAGCTGGAGAATCACCATGGCATCCTGCAGATCGCTGCATCAACACAAGTGCACAGCGCACAGGCTTATTTAATCAGTGTGGAAATACACAGTCGGCATAGCAAGTTATTTCAGACGGAGGGATGCTGACCCGTAGATATGGTGAACATAAGGACTGACTCCCAGAGAGTTCATCCAGTTCCTGAACGTCCTCTCCTCTCTGGTCTCACCTTGAGAGAGAGAGAGAGAGAGAGACAGAGAGAGAGAGAGAGAGAGGGGGGGGGGTAAGCCTCACAGACGCAGAACTACACAGGAGGTTAGTTTACAAGATGACAGTATATGTGAGAGAGGGATTATTCATCCACACTTACTCTCCAAAAACCAGTCTTGGTTCTCCGGTTTGGTGAGCGCCGGGTGTTTGTTGAAGAGCGTGGCCACGAAGGCCAAGTTGAGCTTCGCGTTCCCACCCACGACATCGGTGGCGGTCACAAACTGCCGGCAGCCGAGGCGGTCGGCCTGTTTGAGCATACACTCCGCCCTCTTCATGAGATCCTTCTCCTGGGTGACACACATGCAAACACACATTTACATCTTGCCGTCATGGGGGTTACAGAACATCTTTTACACGCACTAAACCATGTTAGTTTATTGTCATATGCACAACAATTGCCATGCAGCAGTCGGCAGCAATGGAATTCAAATACAAACCAAATATGTGTCGTATTAGAAAACACAATATTTGGCATGTGATTGGCTGAGTTTCACAAGGATGGTACTGTAATAAACAGGCTTAATGTCCTCATAGACAACGCTGACATTTGGCAGGGATTGAGATGATGGTTCTCACATGTAACATAAAGACATTTCGTGAAACGGACACTTGATAACCAGAGAGATTATTCTGTAGTGTTGTAAAGACAAAGCCATGTCACTTTTGTCCATTATGTGAAACATGTCAGAGGGGGAAAAAGAGATTCAAACCCTGCTTACAATAAAAAGTAAGAATGATAGATCCTAATATAGTCCTACAGGAAGCAGAAGGAAGGTCAACAGGAAGTCAGATTTCATTTAGCCCCTTACAGCCAAATGAAAACCAGTTTTAACTGAACGGTCCTTAGTTTCAATAACACAGCACGTGTGTGTGTGTGTGTGTGTGTGTGTGTGTATTTGTTTGGTCATGTGTATTCTCAGTGGGGATTCTGTCGATCCCTTGAGACCCAAACGCATTACTGATTCCAGCCGTAATGACTCAAATAACACCGAAATAAATAGAATATAAAAGGTGAAGAACACACATACAGCATTACACTCTGCTGTCTTAAGACAAAAAAAGGTTGCATGACACTCTTGCCTCACGGACTCACATAAAGACCAGTCATGTCCACCTCGATCCGTGGGACGTCCTCCTTGCTGCCGTCTGGAGCGATCTGCTCGAGCAGGTGGAAGTACGCCTTGGAGTCCTGCACAGACACAGACACAGAAAGTTACTCCGGACCACAAAATATTTATGCTCGGTGTGGATCGACTTCACTAGCATTGTGATGGGTTTTTAAGTTGGAGTCAAACGGTGCTGGGCAATGTATCGGTATTGTATCGATATCCTGATATGAGACTAGATATCTTCTTTTTGGATATCGTAACATGGCCTGAGTTTAAAGACTGCACCCTAAACCGTGCTATTATTTGTCTCATGGTGTGAACATTTAGTGACTGGTCCACACTACAATATCGTCTTATCGATATCGAGCTATTTGGACAAGAATATTGTGATACTTGATTTTCTCCACATCGCCCAGCCCTACTGTACAATCCGTCACCTTTCTGCAAAATAACTGTCTATGACACATATTGAATACAAGCAGGTGGCAGCTCACTACTGTAGAATAAACAATTGCAGATCTAAGGTGTCTGACACAGGTAAAAACCCTGAAACTGAGGTTTTCAGTGAGAAGTTTGGCTATCACACTGACATTTCCTCACCTTAATGTCTCCAGAAAAGTTTGATATGGACATGCCGACTTTCTTCAAGTGGAAATTGGCCCAGCGCAGCAGCAGCTCCTCGGGACTGAGCTTCATCAGCTCCTCCAGAGTCTCCCCTTCCTCCAGCAGCGCTGCTATAGCTGTAAACAAGAAGACACAAGCTGATACTTCTTTCCTTTTCACGTTTTCAACCCCAATTTACAATCTGTGTTTTAAAGTTTGTCCGTGTGGGCAGACAAGCGCGTGCGCGTTCGTTCGCACCTTCGTTTCGGCTCAGCTCTATGTCGGCGAACAGTCCAATCTTGATGATCTGCCAGAGGAGCCCGAGCACCAGGTGAGGTTTGCCCTCCTTCAGATCTTGGGCGCCGATGTTGACGACTTGGCAGCCGATGGCCGAGGCGGAATTCAGAGCCAAGTTCAGATTCTCCTGTTGGAGTTGAAGTTGGGTGACGGAGGGCCAAAACAGAGGTCAGATCCATGCAACATAATGTACATATGTATAACCAGGGATGCAGTTTTAGATATGAAGGCGACGTCGAACAGAAGCAAACCTAAAAAACATGGCTTTCAAGTATGTGTGTCTTCCAAAAGCCCCTCTTTATAACTAACTTAATTTGATGTGTTTATTTTAATGATTTATGCGTTGAAGTTAAATCACTAAACACAACATATACAGCTGATTAACTAGCTCAGACACTAACTAACTAACCTGTGTGGTGAAAGGTGTGAGTTTCTTCTTATTGATGGTTCTCTCATCAATGGTGTCAGCGACGGAGAGGTTGATGAGTTTACTGCATGTGAGAAGAAAACAAAAACACATGAGCACACTGAACTGAAACGAGGCCTCTAGACAGTTCAAAGTTAACAGGTGAGGACCTGTGGAGGGTTGATGGTAACATTAAAGGGTACTGATGAAGGTCAAAATGAAAGTTACGGATAGATAAGTACAGATAATTCCAAAGTATGTTACCAAAGTATGATGCCGTCTGCCACTGCTTTAAACAGAGCTTCGGTTTCGGGGTTGATGGGCAGGACGTGTTTACAGTCCGGATCCTTCTCCAGAGAAGAGTTGATGTAGTTGGCAAAGGCGAAGCGCTCCTGCTCTGAAATACAGTGGAGTCAAATATCAGGTGCCCGTCTGTCCTGATATAATAAGTCTTGGCTTGATGACATTTGGACCCTTTAGGTACCATTCTATAGGTAATAGTGTTACTAACCAGAGATCGAATGCTGAGTTCCTTCACTAGAGATCGTGCTGGTTCCCCCAATGGCTAAGATCCCTTCTTTCTTGTTCAGAGCTTTCCTGAAACTCTGGGACATGCGGTCGTCCTTCATGTCCTTGAAAATCTGAATGTGTACACAAAAAAAGGCCCGCCCGAGGCTTAGAGTCAATCAAGTTTATTGGAAGTATGTGTGTGGGCTGCCCACACGGGGCACAATTGTCTACCCGCTGTGGCCCCACACGGGGCCCTAGAAGGGCATGTCTGCTGTGTTGTGGCTTTATCTGTTAAGATACTGGCGGATATACGTAGTTAGTCAGTCACTCATCTCGTCAGCTGAATATCAGTCAGTCATTGCATTGGGACTTTTATTTCGTCAACATGTCATTGATAGTTAGTTGGTTAACTGTTAGAAATGGTTGTGAATCGGTTTAGTTAGTGCAGTTAGTGTTACCTACAGCCGTGAACTCTTCAAGGTTGATGCGGCTGTCGTTGTCTCGGTCCAGCTTCTGGAGGAGTTCTCTGACCTGGTACCCGGGCATGGCACACCCCACCTTCTGGAAGAGGTCACCGAGTTCCGAGGCACAGATGTACCCATTACCATCCACATCTAGGGGAGGGGAGGGAGGGAAAAGTAGCAAGCAATATTTTAGTTGGAGCCCATGCTGCTAAATCTCTCCCGATCGATGCGACAATATCAGGACTGTGCAATAGAGGAATAACTATTCTTAGTTAAAATCACACAGATTTTACACACAAAAGTCAGGCAGTTCATTAAGGAGTGCTCCTCAGCATGTGAAGAAAACACTGTATAACGTCCTCTGTGGCTCTGGAGGAGCTTTGTCGAGTCTGAAGAAATGACACGTGTTGTCATCAGGATTATCTCAGTTTGGGCTTGGAGACTTCGATGTTGGCACGGAGTTTTAAAGACGTTGCATTGTGGGAAACATTGCAGATTTTTTGAATTTGACCCAGGGACTAAAGGTCAAGAAATCTCTACCACTGCTGTTTTTGTTTACTCTGTCTCAAGTTCCCGGACTTTACATGTAAGCGCAATGCTAAAATGCTGCAGTATCCCTTTAGCGACGCATTGATTCAAATGAAGCTCTGCAGCACCGTCAAGGAAATCTGACAAGAGTAGTGCATTTAGAGGAGAACAACAGTATCTCGACTTACAGCATGTTGTGTACAGAGCTCTTTTGTATATAGATACAAAAGAGGGATGTACTATCCAGACAGATTTTGGGTGGCTTATTCGGTCCGGTCTCTACTGATATGAGGTATCGTAGAGCTCTGGGTGAACACAGACAGCTACAATATTTATTTCCTGATTCAACAAAGCTGACAGTCTCGTGGGGAGGGGAGGGGGGAGCTGCGCTCATGTGATTGGTTGAAAATGAGGCTGACATCTGATTGGCTACAGATAGGTTCACGTTGAAAAAAATGCATTTGCGAATCCAGCGGCGGCAGAGCAGTCTCAAAATACCCACAAACAAATGTGTAGCAATCCACAAAGAAATGCAGTGCGATCCACAAAATAAATACATACAAATCCACAAACAAATACATACAAATCCACAAACAAATACATACAAATGCAGAAATATATTTGTGATTTTTTTTTACATTTATATAAATCGTAATTTATTTATTTGTGCATTGGAATGTATTTGTGAATTGTTCTGCGTGCATTTGTAAATCGAATATATTTGTGAATTGTTCTGTGCGCATTTGTGAATCTTTCTGTTTGCATTTGTGAGTCTATCTGTGTGCATTTGTGAATCTTTCTGTTTGCATTTGTGAGTCTTTCTGTGTGCATTTGTGAGTCTTTCTGTGTGCATTTGCAATTATTGAGACTGATCTGACCCCATAACAGCTAGCCTGGTTCTGTCAAAGGAAACAAACTAGCACCTCTAAAACTCACTAATCAACACTCCTCGTTGAAAATGTACAAAAACCAAAGTGAACAAATGTCAGGCGGTGAGGTGGATTTTTGTTTTCCGTTGGACAGAGCCGGGGTAGCTGTTTCTAGTCTTTATGCTAAGCTAAGTTAACTAATGTGGGTGCATCTAATGTGGGTGCATCAAAGGTTTCATTTCCTTCCATTTATCCCAAGATAAACATCTGACCGTCAGATGACGCACACACAGTGGACAAGGACATGCATTTGTTCAGCTGCCTTACCCAACTTCAAACATGGCTGACTCATTCGTCATTGTCTGATGGGTTACTGCAATATCCGCACACACATGTCTACTCACCCACTTGCTGGAAGCCCTCCCTGATCTCCTCCATCTCCTCAGCGCTGAGACTTGCTGACATGTTGACACCTATAAAATAACACAGTGTTTAAGTACTGTGATACAATTTGAACTCTTTCCACATTATACACATGATGATAATAACGCGTAACGATCACATGCTAAAGTTATAGTGTGTGTTTCTCAAAGAAATGAGTCGGCATTCCTCATCTTTCGACGGCTTTCTCTTAAGCTGGATCAGGATGAGATGGTTTGATGTTATGAGTTCCTGTGTATTGATGATTGATTATGATTGGAATGTGGGTGTTTAGCCGACTACGTTTGTGCTTTTCATATTCATATAATATTGTTGCGGAGGAGCATTTCCCTAAAGAGCTGGTAACCGTAAGGTCGATGGGACGTGTCCTGTGTCGAAGTGTCCCTGAGCAAGACACTGAACCCTGTCATGGGCCGCCCACTGCTCCCTATATACAGGGATGGGTCAAATGCAGAGACAAATTTATATATTTTAAAAGAAAAAAGAAAAAAATGTAAACATGTTCTAGTAGAACTATGAAGTAGAAGTATGAACCATGGGAAATGACCATAAAAAGTCCCCTTTAAAGTGCCCCTATATATGTAACTTATGCTGAGCAGCAGCCACTGTGGCCACGAGAGATTATTAGAAATGCTAAAACTTAGCGTGGTGGTAGCACAAGAATTTGCTAACATTAGCCACCGTGCGCTACTAGTCATACCGGACTGAGGGCGACTTCAACAACAAAACCCCCGAGTTTGTTGAAGTGAGTGAAACAGTGTTTTACATGCTTATGAGTTGGAGTTTTCATTTTGTACGAATCTTGAATCTTGACGATTCAGCACGTAGCGAAACATAGTGAAGCTCAACATATTGCTGATTTATGACTTGGGCATCTTAAAGGACAACAGACAGAGGTTTGTTAAATTAGATGAGGCTCTAATAGTTTCATTTGCTGTTACATGTCAGACTGGAGCCATACGGCTCTGTTAACTCCCCCAGTAGCTTGATCAATTATACAAAGAGCCATTTAGCATTACAGCTACATCAAACCCTTATGACATCTAACAGATTCATGTAGATTGCCTTAGGTGTAATGTGATTCTGTAATGGAGGGTGTAGTTTTTATTATAGCGTCTATATTACAGCAGAGAGTAGGCCAGCACATTTACATCTACTGTCTGAGAGGTTAATGGATTAGTTCACCCAAATGTGTACTGAACCTGAGCCACCCACCACCACTGTGAACAGATTCTGCCAAAGCATAATATATCTCTGTCCATACTTCGTTCACCTCATCTGTAGTGGGGTTATTTGCGGTGTGATGTATGAGAAAATGATTTTGTAATCTGGGGCGATGTGACCCTTTAATACCACCAAACAGTCTAATGAATTGAGGTAGGTCATTATATCCATTTTTTGGATGCAGATCCCTTCAGTGACAGAAAAAATCTGATCTGATCTTAGGCGAGGATGATGCTTTCAGTAGCAAGGCTCTGTTGGAGCAATGCAGCGTAAATGTATTACACACTATATCAGATAATTTTATAAAAAACATTGGCCTAGATATAGAGTCTCAGTAATAAGGGATAATGAGATTAGACTGTACTGTACATGATTTAGTATGAGAGAGAGCTTTCTGCTGCAGAGAGCAGAGCCCGACTAGCTGAGACGAGACGATAAGGCTCCTTGATGTATTGACAATCAATGCAAGCCTAGAAAGCCAAAGCAATCAGGACAAATTAAGCATTGTTAGCCTGAGATATAAATGGCATCTAAGATCTGATTTGATGATCCGATTTAAAGAGATGAATGATGCGCTTCCTCCCACTTCCACCGGTGACTTTGAAGAGACATTAGCCAGACGTTGGCTCGAAAGGTTCTCTCACATTGTTGCTTTTGACCTTTTGTTTTAGTTCAAATCAAGTTCCGGTTTAATCCAGACTCCTTCTTTGGATGCCTTTAAAAAAAATCTCCACAATCTTGTTACAGCATTAGCAAATAAACAAATGGGCTATGCTTCAGCACGAACATGCAAAGACGGTGGTATCAATGCATAGTCACGCACAGGCAGGCAATCACAGGGCCTCTAACGTCTCCAAAGAGACTGTGGTCTGGAGACACACTGCTTTATGTCAGTTATCTATTGCCAAAGTTATTTGAATAAAGAATGGGGATGCATTCTGCTTGATGCAAAAACAGGCCTGTATACACAATACAGACAGCATCCTCCTCACGGCAATAGACACTGAAGACCTTAAAACAATGTTTCTGATTTACAGCGTGGGGGCATTTGAAAAGCTGAATAGTAAATGCAGTAAATAGATTGCTTGATTGCTTGGTCTTTTTTTTGTGCAATATATCATCATCATCATCATAACTTTTCCAGAGTGAAATAACTCAAGCTCGTCCCAATTGTTGGATTACAGAAAGAAAGAAAGAAAACCATTCTTAATGCCACAAGATGTCACTGCTTCACAAGGAACCGACATTGCTTGTAAGGTTTGCTGTGTTTTCTGGGTAGGTTCATTAAAGTAGAGGTAGATTAGAGAGGCATGTGTAGGGCGATATTAATCAGAAAATCCTGTTATTAAATAAAAATGACGTGATCATACATAGCGTGATTGGGTTTTTTTTGGGGGGGGGGCTATTGATCAAAACTCTGTGTCTACCAGGTGGGAAAATGCCCAGCTAATAAAGTTAAAAAAAACAATGAAGTCTTAAACACATTTACAGCAACATAATGTACTCATACAAAATAAATAAAAAACACATCATAGACCACCGTAGCTAAAAGCCAATCACTGCTGGGGGCTCTACAATGAGCCCATGGCACTGGATGCTCTGGATGATATTTCGATGCTCATGACTGAAGGAGTGTCTGCAGGAATCCTCTCTCACACACACACACACACACACACACACACACACACACACACACACACACACACACACACGTCTATGTATAGAGCATTGATTGTATATAAGAAGTGATGGTGCAGTTCAAATCACCATAATCCTCCTGGCGCATGGCTGCTGCCACTCACACTCCAGTATTATTCACTAAGAATATTATATTTTATTATAGAAAACTGCAGGAAAAGCGTTGCCTTTATACAATTCAATTTTATTTTGGAATCCATTTGCTGGCTAACGTGCTCTACAATAAATCGGCTACTGCATACTGTTTATTATACATAATATGTATAAAATATTTATATATATTCATAAAATTGTAATAAAGAATAAATAAAGCATGCATTTGCACACGTGACTAAATTACATTCACAATTGTTTTGTGTGCTGAGAAAATGATCTTTCCAGTGTCCAACCCAGTTTTTGTCCTCTGCTACATGACTCACAAATACATTCTTTTTATTCACATCTCATCCCATATCCTCAGGTACACTGTGTGAAATGTATATAATCTGCTGTGCTGCAGTGAGTTATAAATCCACTTCACTGCTCCTTAGTAAACCTAACGCCAGACTTCCCCCTCCTGAGCGTGAGAAAACGCCCTAAACAGCTCCTTCCTCTTACCTGAAGTCCGCTCGTGCAATCCAGTACAATCACCCGTGGTAAATGAATCCCCGCGTCGGCCTCTCACCGCTCCTCTGTCCCGTTTCCTCCCACTGACACCGCCCGGTGAGGAGAACCGCTCCGCCCCTGCCGCGTCGCCCCTGCCGCCTCACCCCTCCCCTAACCGAGCCCTCCTCCGCCTTCCTGGCATCAGCAGTCATGTCCCACCGCTTAGCAGGAAAACCTAAACAGCTATAGTGGAGAACAACACTTTACCTGAAACATTAATACTCCTAAAATGGAAAAAATATATAAAAACAGTTTTCTAAAATTGCTCACTCTATAGCTGATTGTTATGCTAATGCTAACCTATTTTAATGCAGAAACACTCAAGCGCTAGCTTGATTAGCCAAATGGCTATGTAGAATAATGTGATAATAATAGGTTAGAAAGGTGGACACATGGTTTCTTTACAGGTAAAAGTTACATATATTCACATACAGTATTATAAGTAAAAGAGTATGACATTGTTTAACCAACAAATGTGTTTCCACTTCTATTAATGATAACATTGTGTACTGATATGAATAAGCCTCCCGCTTGCGAGCAGGAATATTTGTTTTCTTTAGCTACTCACAGTGTTTAGGAAAACATAAGTTTTTGATTATGTGTGTTAATACATTTCGAGGGAAAGAAACACTAAAGCATAAACCCCCCAAAACATCTGAATTTTGTATTATTTTTGTTTATCTGTGTGTTTTTTGTTGGTTTGTCTACGTTTCCCCACAAAAACCAATGAGCTTTAAGATAGTAGCACCGTAGCCAAGATGGCACCAAGCTAACGGCGCAGAAAGCTCACGAGCAACAACACAACAGCCGAGCGTGGCCAGCTACACTGTCAGCAAGCACTCTCTGATATAATGTTAAACGTGATGTGCCGTTAAACAGCACTGGCAACTGGCTAATCACAATTTTTTTTTTATGGAATGGAACAGGATGAAAGATATCCACACAAAATGAATTGGTTGACGCTTCACTGCGTCATTTGAGCACTAAACAAAGACCAGAGCTGAGTTCCAAATCGCTTACTTTTTCTTTTCACTTATACGTGCTGCAGCTGTCCTGACAAAGTACATACTGTTGCATGCAGTATGCACTCAATTGGGACTTACTGATCATCAAAACATGCCACCATTGAACTTTGACCCTGCTCATGTATCTGCTGCGCAAAGGATTGTGGGCCAGGAAAGCATGCTGTCTTGCATACTGAAAAATGCGACCGGATGCAGAACGACGTCCTGGTATATTTTAACAGGATGTGACAATTTCTATATATTCTTTGAAGGCCGCTGGACTGACTTGACCACCGCTTTTTGGCCCCGCCCCCTGCTGCTGCCCCCAGATCTCGTCCACTTTCCAGGGGAGAAGCAGTTCAACTCCGACGAGCCTAAGGAGCTGTAGACTGTCACCGTGCTGCTCATAGTACGATCACAGCATTACAGGAACACTGGGTACGGTCCACCTTCCCCATCTCTATCGCTCTCTCTGTCTCAGTCAGCCCATAAGTCACATTGTATTAGATAAGATTAGATAAGATAAGATGTAAATATGCTTCTAATGTCCAGGTAGGGAAATTTGTTCTGGACTCCATAACACATAGCTTCCATATAACAGTTTGCACCTGAAGTGTGTTGAAAAGAAGACAGATTCTATTGAAATATTCTTCTTCAATCATCTTCATATTTGTTGGCGTTTAGCCTCCAAAAGAAATAGCCTCCACCTCTGTTGCTGCATTAGGGTACACTAAAACGCTAACCATTTAGTAACATGCATTCCAACTAGATATTAGCCCTTATCATTGGTCAAATAGTTGGTCAAACATTAGTCTTCCCCGTCCTCAGCCTCAGCCAGCACCCAAAGCAAAGAGCTGAAAGACACAGAGGGACAGTCAGGTGATAACTCAAGTTCTTCACTACACGCCACCATTTTTAGACAACAGATTAGTTATTTGATCCATATGTATTTTTTATGTGATAAACACTTTCATGAATAGGATGAACCTGTCACAGCTGTGACTCGGGGTTTTCCCTCCCCCTGCCCCCTGTCTGTGGCTGTACTTGTGATTACCCACACCTGCCTTCCATTAAGCGCATCACCCTGCAGTATATGAACCCCGGCTCTAGGCTCACTCCTCTCCAGATCGTTGTTGCAGCCGTAATGGTAGTTTGGTGCGCTTGGCCTTTATTTCTCTGCGCTATTTGAGCTTCCCCTGTTTCCTTGTGTCTCCAGGATCACTACCATCTGACTCCCCAGCCTGCCTGCAATAAATTATTTCATAGTGTGTGTGTGTGTGTGTGTGTGTGTGTGTACAGTCAATAACAGTCATATTTCCCCCTCCAGTTGGACAGAGTGACGCATTACCCTAGAAATGGTGGTGTGTGTGTGTGTGTGTGTCTGCTATGTGTACTGTGTAAACTCTCTGCACCCTGTGCTGTGTGTGTGGGGATTTGTGGAAGTGAGAAGTAGACATGTGAAAAACACAGATTGTTTTTGTGTGTGTATTTTCATAAGAAAGTGAAACATGTGAGGTGGAGCAACATTCAATGCATTTTAAGGGGTTAACAGTTAAAGCTAGAATTACTGCCTGACGGTTGTATGCCTCCGCCAAACTGACGAGCTGCAGTTTACATCTATGTCTGTCCAAAATGTCATCAGCTCATCATATGATCCTATTTGTGTGACATAAGCATATGAAAATGAATTGCCAAAAGTCACAGTGACCTATGACCACCAAATTCGAATCAGTTCAACCATGAGTGCCAGCGGATGTTTGGGCCAAATTGGAGGAAATAGAGCGGTGCAGGAATGACATATTTTTGTAGACTAACAAGATAATCTTCACAAATAAACAACACTTTTATGATTTTTGAAGCGACTACTAAACGTCATCCGGCTGACTAGTAGTAGTTTGTTTTTAGCTTAACGTTATTATTTTTTACTTCTACTACGACTGCATTCACGCATAAAAAATCACAACAGTGGTGTTCATTTGGGAAGATTATCTGGTTTAACAAAACGTCAAAGTTTACCACAGAGCTTATTTTCTGCAATAATCCAATAGAAAAATCCCTTTGACTTTTTGCCTATAGGGAACCAGTGCGATGCCAACTTTCAGGTTGGCCTACAAAAACACATCATCCCTGCTGCACTCCATGCTACTACACGCTCTCACTCGTTCCCCTTAGAGCAACAGATTTGCAGTATTCCATTGCAAGCTTGGTTGCAATAAACGGTTCCGGTTACAACTGTTGCAACCTGCGCTAGTTGAAGTCGTTGTTATGGGGTGATCGTAGTTTGTCTCATGCTCATATAGGTGCTGCCTGCTGTGTGCCTGCACACATGGCGAGTGATTGAGATCTGTGAGGATGACACAGACTACATGATGAAAGTCAAGCAAGTCAAAGTCAAGATGTTTTTGGCAAAGTAGCCACAGTGTGTCAATTTAAAAACATCCGCGACTACGGCCACAAAGATGTTAAACATCACATCACAGAAGTGAAAATGCTGGAACAACTCAGGACCCTTGACCCAGAGAAAAACCACTTGGTGAGATTCATAGACAGTTTTACAATCAAAGACACGTCTTGCCTCACCTTCGAGATGCTGGACATTTGGGATTTGGTGGTGCAGAGACAGGCACCACTGACCCTTAATGAAATCCGCCCCATAACACGTCAGCTACTTGTAGTATTTGAAGCCCTGAAGGGTATCGGCATCCTTCACACAGACCTGAAACCTGACAACGTCAGGCTCGTCAACCCTTCAGGGTGAAATGAATTGACTTTGGTTTGGCCATTCCAGCCTCCAAAGTAAGAGAAAGAATGATTATGCAACCTTGTGCACACAGAGCTCCAGAGGTGACCTTTGACCTTCACATATCTGAAGCCATCGACATGTGGGGACTTGGATGTGTCGTGGCATTCCTGTTTTTTGGCCGGAACCTCTTCAATGGAGAATTAACATACGACGTAATGACAAGTGTTTGCCATCTGTCGGAAATTTGGAGGAAGCAATAGACCTCTACTCAGAGGAAGATGACTACGTTATGTACAGAGACAGGATGGCATTCGTACACCTCTTAGAACGGTTGCTCAATCTGGATGCTGAAACAAGAATCACACCCCGGTCAAGCCCTAAACCATTGTTTTGTTACAATGGTTCACGAGAAAGCAAAAGATTGTTTCCTCGTATTATTTATGTTTGGGTCGAATCATCTTCCTTCGATTTATTCAAACAGCCCAGATCGAGCTGACAAAGATGGACTAGGCGAAGATAGTGGAAGGAAGATCAAATGTAGTATATATTCAGAAGAAGTATAAACACGTGTCCCTGATGAATTAACAACAACAATCCACCAAATTGGGAAACAAACTTCTTTGATTTTTCTGTTGCAGGAAAAACTCTATGATGACTATAATTATCTCTGACTACACAACAAAATCAAGCATTTCTACCATCTTCATCACTTTCAAAGCATGAGCTCCAGGTTGGTACACTGCTAAAGAGCTGTCAGGACTCCCAGCAGCAGCAATGGAACACATCTTTGACTCACAGGATGTTCAGCTCGAGCCTGTAACACGCTGTGTAATCATACATGCCACTGTCGTATATTTACATGACCAGCACATGTTAGCCCTTCTTTGCACTAAGTACTTGAACACATCATGTCAATTTAAGATGCATCACCACTGGGCAAGGTTTCTTAGGTTGTGTTCAAATAGTGATCTGCTGCAGATGACTGATTGCTCATTCTTACAAACTTACTTTATCAGTGAGTGTAACTTTGTGGAGTGTCAGAGCTCCGCTGCTGCTACCAGTCTGTACACGCAGGAATTCCTCCTCCTCCTCATTTCATTCCTACTCTCCTCATACCTTTCCTTCCTATCCCTCCCCCTTCGTCTCTTCCTTCACCGCTCACATCTCTCTGCTTCTGGAGTGATGTGCTGAAGCTTGTCAGAGTAAATTCCCGAGGCCGACTCCCAGGAAGATCTTTCCAGATCGGGCCTTGATTTTTCTGTTTTCCCACGGTGGTGGTTTTTTTGTGTCACTGAATGACAAAGAGTAAATATATTCATCATCAACATCTGAAAAGGAAGCGCAGGGATGGGATTAAGTGCAGCAGACTTTGATTAGATCACCGCCCACAGCCGACCAACCAGCCGGACCAGCCGGACCAAACGCCACCAAACTGCCCCAGAGAGGAGAAGGAGGAGAGCTGTCCGTTTAAATATACCTGTATTCACCCTCTGTCTAAAAATCTCTGTTTTAGCTCATTTCAGTGGATCCTTGTTTACTTCCTGTCAGCTGATCTCATTCACATGAACTCCAACAGGAAGTAAACTGGGAGACATTTAGAACGCTTTAGGTCCAAAACTGAAATGGTCCATACATTATATAGTTGTGACATCACGTCCGTATGGAAATCCTGACGACTCGTTTAAAGGCTCAGCTTCTGATTCACGGTTTATTTATTGTCAACAAAATGCATTTGGAGCTCATTTTCTACACAAGAAAAAGATGACAGACAACAAAACTGAAACAGTTATGCATTCCTGCTCCCTGCATCAGGAGGAATGGAAACCAGTGCTCCAGTAATAGAGACCAAAAGACAGTACGGGCTGTGTGCATTCCTCCATGGATTCAATACTTTCACAGTACTTATAGGCCTGTGTTTAAAAACACATACATGACTCATGGAATGTAACAAATTGAGAAATTGACACAGAGACCACAGTCGATAATTTGAAGGACTTTGGATCGGGTCTGCCGGTGCTTAACCGGAGCTGGGAGCTGATAAGTGGCTCATGTGATAACACTAGTATGTCAACAAGCCCAAAAAAACACTGTCGGCCAATTCACTTGTTGGCGGCTCCTCTGCCCCTCAGCTATGTGTGAGAGACAGACCTGCATAGCAGAGAGCCACAGACAGAGAGACAGACAGACAGAGACACAGACAGAGAGACACAGACAGAGAGACAGACAGACAGAGAGACACAGACAGAGAGACAGACAGAGAGAGAGACACAGACAGAGAGAGAGACAGACAGAGAGACACAGACAGAGACACAGACAGAGAGAGAGACAGACAGAGAGACAGACAGAGACACAGACAGAGACACAGACAGAGAGAGAGACAGACAGAGAGACAGACAGAGACACAGACAGAGACACAGACAGAGACACAGACAGAGACACAGACAGAGAGACAGACAGAGACACAGAGACAGACAGAGACACAGACAGAGAGACAGACAGAGACACAGACAGAGACACAGACAGAGAGAGAGACAGAGACACAGACAGAGACACAGACAGAGAGACAGACAGAGACACAGACAGAGAGACAGACAGAGAGACAGACAGAGAGACAGACAGAGAGAGAGACACAGACAGAGACACAGACAGAGAGAGAGACAGACAGAGAGACACAGACAGAGACACAGACAGAGACACAGACAGAGAGACAGACAGAGACACAGACAGAGAGAGAGACAGAGACACAGACAGAGACACAGACAGAGAGACAGACAGAGACACAGACAGAGACACAGACAGAGACACAGACAGAGAGACAGACAGAGACACAGACAGAGACACAGACAGAGAGACAGACAGAGAGACACATAGAGACAGACAGAGAGAGAGACACAGACAGAGACACAGACAGAGAGACACAGACAGAGACACAGACAGAGACACAGACAGAGACACAGACAGAGACACAGACAGAGAGACAGACAGAGACACAGACAGAGACACAGACAGAGAGACAGACAGAGACACAGACAGAGACACAGACAGAGAGACAGACAGAGACACAGACAGAGAGAGAGACACAAACAGAGACACAGACAGAGACACAGACAGAGACACAGACAGAGACACAGACAGAGACACAGACAGAGACACAGACAGAGAGACAGACAGAGACACAGACAGATACACAGACAGAGACACAGTCTGACCTGAGTCTGAGGGGACTGTCTGACCCCCCAGACAACACTCTACAACAGCTTAAAGAGGAGCTCCAGCAGCTCAAGAGAGACAACCAGGCCTTGGCATCTGACCTCAGAGGAAGTGTAGAGGCACTCAAACAGGAGAACAGTGTGCTCCGTACTCAGTTAGCCAAAGTGAAGGAGGATGCTGAGAATAGAGAAAGGAGCTTCACCAGACAAGTCCAACGCCTGACAGACCAACTCTCATCCGTCCCAACAATGAGAAGTACAGAGACACAAACTCTCCCTGCCAGTGTCCCAAACCCCTGCCCTGTCTCTGTCCCACCCCTTCTGCTCTACACCCAGCCCAACAGCACCCTGGCACCTCCTGATACATCCACACAGCCAGCTACCAACAGCCAGCTCTGCCCATCCCAGCTTTCCTCCACTCAACCTGAAGACCAAGCCCCACAAGTGGTCCTGTTGACTGACTCTAATGGGAAATTCCTGGACACAAACAAGCTTTTTCCTGGTAAAAAAGTGCTTTCTAAACGCTGCAGCACCACAGGCCAGGCAATGAAGCTGTTAAAAAAGGAGACTTTCAGGAGCCCTGAATACATGGTGATCCACACAGGAACAAATGACCTGCACAGCCTCCGTAAGAACACTGCTGAGGCAGTGAGGAAGATGGCAGAGCAGGCCAGTAAAGAATTCCCTGACACCCGCATTGTGATCTCCACCCTGCTGCCTAGGACGGACACCCCTCCCCATGTCATCCATGACATTAATATGGAGATCAGAAGAGGATGTGCCCCCTTACCTAATGTCCACCTGGCCCTCCACCCAACCATCGGCACCTGGGACCTCTATGATGGACTCCATCTACACAAGGAAAGGATGGGAATATTTGCAAAGACCCTCAAAGACACGGCCCTGGGACACAATCCTTCCACCCCCTCCGTTACTACGAGCTTTAGAGACCATCCCAGACCTCCCAGAACTCCTCCCCCCCACCACCACCCAAGTATGAAGCAGAACCAGAGGAGGCTACCTTCCCTCTCCTCGGCTCCTGCCCACCTTTTACAATATCAGCAGCAGAGATATGCAGCAATAGCTGCCCCCGGCCCCCCTCCCCACCCACATCAGCAGAGATATGCAACAGCACCTGCCCCTTACCCACCCCCCCACCCACATCAGCAGAGACATATAGCAGCACCTGCCCCTTACCCACCTCCCCACCCAAAACAGAGGAGTTATGCTGCAGTTGTAGCCCAGCCTACTACCACAGTCCCTCCCCCTGCTACCTCTGAGCTGGGAGACATCAGAGAGATGCTGCGCACCCTGTGCACCCGACTTCTGCTCAGCTAAGCAAAATTATTATTCAGTATTGTAAATATATAGATAGTTGTAGGTGTTTTTTATATTTGTCTCACTATACAGGTTCATTTTGATTGTTTTTAAATGCGTTCATTTCATATAAGCTGTTGGAATATTCAGGGTCTCCACTCCTCAACTTTTGAACTGAAGAGTGGAAACCCTGAATTCATGAAATCTATCAAAAATGTTGATATAATTGTGTTAACAGAAACATGGTGTCACAATGATCTGCTCACTCACTGTCCTCCAGGATATAATGAAGTCATGGTGCCCTCTATCAAATTTAAAAACATACGCAAAGGCAGAACATCGGGGGGGGATCTTGGTGTGGTATAAAGGAGACCTTTGCCAAAAGATCTCAACCGTAAAACAGGGTAAATCACACATTTGGTTAAGGTTAGATCAAACCCTGGGAATAACTGATCGGGATCTATATCTCTGTGCTATTTACATACCCCCAGTAGATTCTCCTTATTTTGAGGAAGACATTTTTGAAACTCTCCATTCAGAAATCGCGTATTTCCAAGCCCAGGGAAACGTGCTCCTAACTGGAGATCTAAATGGACGAACAGGAATTGTACCTGATGTCATCGACCCACAGGGCAACAACCATGTGTTTGGTCAGGCTCCCCTATTTACCACACCAACCATCACCCACCGGAACAACCTTGACTCTGAAATAAATAAAAGTGGCAAGGAGGTAGTGCATCTCTGCCGGGCCTTAGGCCTGTACATAGTTAACGGTAGGTTCAGAGGGGACTCTTTAGGAAGATTCACATACTCCTCAGCTCTTGGATCTAGTGTAGTAGACTATGCAATCACTGACATGGACCCCTCCACTATCAGTGCATTCACTGTCAGACAACAATCCCCCCTCTCAGACCACAACCAAATAAATGTGTTCTTTAAACTCTCAGGTCAAAGGAATGACACAAAAAAGGAACCCAGTAAGCTGTTTAAATTAAATCCTACTTACCGATGGGCCCCAGACAGCGGAGAAAAATTCATCATGGCCTTGAACTCACCTGATCTGATAGATGACATATCAATATATGACCAACATCAATATATCCACACCAGAGATGGTGTAAACAAGGCCATTGATGATATCAATATGATATTTCACAAGGCAGCTATTCAAGCTGACCTTATAAAACAAAAACGGAAGCCTGTTAAAAGGCAAAACACTGAGAAATGGTTTGATCACGAATGCAAGAGCATCAGAAAAGACCTGAGAAAAATAGCAAATGAAAAACATCGCCAACCAAACAACCCAGCCTTACGCATTATGTACAATGACGTTTTAAACACGTGTAAATGTACAATTAGGAACAAAAAACAAAATTATACTCAGATGAAACTTGAAGATATTGAGAACGCCATTGATCAAAATCAATTCTGGGATATGTTGAACAACTTCAACACAAAGCAGCCACAAGCATTACCCATCCAGCACGGTGACATCTGGAGAGCACATTTTGAAAATCTGTACAAAAACATACCAATAAACCGAACTAATTCAGATCAATATATTATAAAAGAAAAACTCCAAACATTAGAAAAGACAATTAAAGACAACCAAAACCCCCTTGATTTCCCAATTACTTGGGAAGAATTGAGCACACAGACAAAATCTCTCCGGCCAAGGAAAGCTTGTGGTCCCGACAGCATCAAAAATGAAATGCTCAAATGCAGCACCCCAGAGATGCAGGGTGCAGTGTTGAAGTTGTTCAACATCGTATTACAATCAGGATGTTTTCCAGACATCTGGAGCAAAGGGCTCATTTCCCCCATTCACAAGAGTGGGGACAAGTCAGACCCGAGTAACTACCGGGGCATCTGTGTCAGCAGCTGTCTAGGTAAACTATTCTGTAGTATTCTAAATAAAAGAATGCTACATTTCCTTGACGAACACTCCATCTTGAGTAAAAATCAAATTGGCTTCCTCCCAAAACACCGGACCACCGACCATGTATATACCCTTCACACTCTAATTAACAAACATGTACACCAAACAAAAAATGGTAAAATATTCTCTTGTTTTATTGATTTCAAGAAAGCTTTCGACTCTATTTGGCATGAAGGGCTCTATTACAGACTTCTACAATGTGGGATAGGAGGAAAAATGTATGATCTGATTAAATCAATGTATTTGGAAAATAGATGTGCTGTTAAAATTGGAGACAAACAAACTGAATTCTTCACCCAGAAAAGAGGTGTTCGTCAGGGTTGCAATTTAAGTCCGACTTTATTCAATATATATATAAATGAACTTGCTGTTCAGTTAGATCAATGTGATGCTCCTGGGCTCTCCCTCCTGGATAGAGAGGTGAAATGTTTGTTTTATGCCGATGACCTGGTTCTACTGTCTCCTACTGAACAAGGACTACAGCAACAGCTGGACATAGTAGAACAGTTCTGTCACAACTGGGCCCTGGCAGTAAATATGAAGAAAACTAATATCATGATTTTTCAAAAACGCCCCAGATGTCAGGAAAACAAATACCAGTTTACCATAAATAATAACATCATTGAACATAGTATGAGTTATACCTATCTTGGTATAACCATAACTGCATCAGGGAGTTTCAACATGGCAGTGAATGCACTAAAAGAAAAAGCTCGAAGAGCTCTAAATGCAATTAAGAGAAAATTTTATAATTTTCAAATCCCAATTAAAATCTGGCTTAAAATCTTTAACAGTGTCATCCAGCCCATTGCGCTCTACGGTAGTGAAGTGTGGGGTCCACTCAGTCATCATAGTTCTACCCGCTGGGACAAACATCCAACAGAATC